>NC_047116.1:5017384-5181694 GCF_902500255.1 Thalassophryne amazonica | reverse complement strand
TTGCATCTCTCTCTCTCTCTGTGTGCGTGCGGGCCTGTTTTTGCTCTCTCTCTCTCTCTGTGTGTGTACGGGCCTGTTTTTGCATCTCTCTCTCTCTCTGTGTGTGTACGGGCCTGTTTTTGCGTCTCTCTGCGTACGGGCCTGTTTTGCGTCTCTCTGTGTGTACGGGCCTGTTTTTGCGTCTCTCTGTGCGTACGGGCCTGTTTTTGCGTCTCTCTGTGCGTACGGGCCTGTTTTTGCATCTCTTTGTGCGTGCGGGCCTGTTTTTGCGTCTCTTTGTGCATGCGGGCCTGTTTTTGCGTCTCTCTGTGCGTGCGGGCCTGTTTTTGCGTCTCTCTGTGCGTGCGGGCCTGTTTTTGCGTCTCTCTGTGCGTACGGGCCTGTTTTTGCGTCTCTTTGTGCGTACAGGCCTGTTTTTGCGTCTCTTTGTGCGTGCGGGCCTGTTTTTGCATCTCTGTGTGCGTACGGGCCTGTTTTTGCATCTCTCTCTCTGTGTGCGTACGGGCCTGTTTTTGCATCTCTGTGTGCGTACGGGCCTGTTTTTGCATCTCTCTCTCTGTGTGCGTACGGGCCTGTTATTGCGTCTCTGTGTGCGTAAGGGCCTGTTTTTGCATCTCTCTCTCTCTGTGCGTACGGGCCTGTTTTTGGGTCTCTCTGTGCGTGCGGGCCTGTTTTTGCGTCTCTCTGTGCGTACAGGCCTGTTTTTGCGTCTCTTTGTGCGTGCGGGCCTGTTTTGCATCTCTCTCTCTCTCTCTGTGTGCGTGCGGGCCTGTTTTTGCATCTCTCTCTCTCTCTCTGTGTGCGTGCGGGCCTGTTTTTGCATCTCTCTCTCTCTCTCTGTGTGCGTGCGGGCCTGTTTTTGCGTCTCTCTGCGTACGGGCCTGTTTTTGCGTCTCTCTGTGCGTGCGGGCCTGTTTTTGCGTCTCTCTGTGCGTACGGGCCTGTTTTTGCGTCTCTCTGTGCGTACGGGCCTGTTTTTGCATCTCTTTGTGCGTGCGGGCCTGTTTTTGCGTCTCTTTGTGCGTGCGGGCCTGTTTTTGCGTCTCTCTGTGCGTGCGGGCCTGTTTTTGCGTCTCTCTGTGCGTGCGGGCCTGTTTTTGCGTCTCTCTGTGCGTACGGGCCTGTTTTTGCGTCTCTCTGTGCGTACGGGCCTGTTTTTGCGTCTCTTTGTGCGTACGGGCCTGTTTTTGCGTCTCTCTGTGCGTACAGGCCTGTTTTTGCGTCTCTTTGTGCGTGCGGGCCTGTTTTTGCGTCTCTCTGTGTGTACGGGCCTGTATTTGCGTCTCGTTGTGTGTACAGGCCTATTTTTGCGTCTCTCTGTGTGTACGGGCCTATTTTTGCGTCTCTTTGTGTGTACAGGCCTATTTTTGCGTCTCTCTGTGTGTACGGGCCTGTATTTGCGTCTCGTTGTGTGTACAGGCCTATTTTTGCGTCTCTTTGTGTGTACGGGCCTGTTTTTGCGTCCCTCTGTGTGTACGGGCCTATTTTTGCGTCTCTTTGTGTGTACAGGCCTGTATTTGCATCTCGTTGTGTGTACAGGCCTATTTTTGCGTCTCTCTGTGTGTACGGGCCTGTATTTGCGTCTCGTTGTGTGTACAGGCCTATTTTTGCGTCTCTTTGTGTGTACGGGCCTGTTTTTGCGTCTCTCTGTGTGTACAGGCCTATTTTTGCGTCTCTCTGTGTGTACAGGCCTATTTTTGCGTCTCTTTGTGTGTACGGGCCTATTTTTGCGTCTCTTTGTGTGTACAGGCCTATTTTTGCGTCTCTCTGTGTGTACAGGCCTATTTTTGCGTCTCTCTGTGCGTACGGGCCTGTTTTTGCGTCTCTCTGTGTGTACAGGCCTATTTTTGCGTCTCTCTGTGTGTACGGGCCTGTTTTTGCGTCTCTCTGTGTGTACAGGCCTATTTTTGCGTCTCTCTGTGCGTACGGGCCTGTTTTTGCGTCTCTTTGTGTGTACAGGCCTATTTTTGCGTCTCTCTGTGTGTACAGGCCTGTTTTTGCGTCTCTCTGTGTGTACAGGCCTATTTTTGCGTCTCTCTGTGCGTACGGGCCTTTTTAATGTCATTTTACTGAAAGCTTGGAGACTATTTTCAGGGGGAGAAATAAAAGATGCAGAATTTTGTGTGTTTTTAGGGTTGGGGGGGTGTTTTAAGTTTGGATAAATGTTTTTTCAGCTGTGTGTTTTATTTTTGTTTATTTATTATTACGTGTCAGCTGTGAGAGACATGACCTTTCCTGTTGTGTGGGCCGCTGAAGAGGTGGTACTGCTGGCCCACCACCACTAGAGGGCGCCCTGCCTGGAGTGCGGGCTCCAGGCACCGGAGGGCGCTGCCGCCTTACAGGAGCAGCCAGGACGACAGCTGTCATCCATCACTGGAGACAGCTGATCCCAATCAATACGGAGGTATATCAGCAGGACGGCATCTCCACCTCATTTGCCGAGATATCGCCTTATCAAAGAGGTAACAATCTCTGCCCATACATATAACTAACCATTGTTGTATTTCTTGTGGAGCATTTGTAGGACAGCTGACTACTGAACAACTTTTGGATAAGTACTCACCTTCCTACACTTCTTGATTGTTGTTAACGAGAGGTGGAGGTGGACTCTCCACCCTCCGTGTTGCTGGGTGCAGCCGCATCCACACCTGACTGTTTTTGTTCCTTGCCAGCAGTACCGGATCCGACGAGCGGAGGCAGTGGCCACCTGGGAATTCGGGACTTGGCGGCTCCAGTATTCCCGGGGTTCGGTGGCAGAGGAAATCGGGTTGGTTCCGGTTCGACTTGGACAGACGTCTCCTATCGTCGAGCCTGCCCACACGACACCGTTGTAATTGGACTCAGTCTCAATATTGTAATCGGCTGTGTTGTTGTGCCTGTTTTCACAACAGTAAAAACAGTGTTATTTGATTCCTCCATTGTCCGTTCATTTGCGCCCCCTGTTGTGGGTCCGTGTTCCTACACTTTCCCAACACTTTCCATCCAGACCAAACTGAGTCTTTGAGTCCAGCAGAGGAGCTGCTGTTGACGTTCACACTCCAGCAGAAGGTCACGGGTCTGCAAAAAAAAAAAAAAAAAAACACGTTACTGTGGGGTATTTTTTTCCCAGAGGGCCGAGCAGTTGCTGGTCTGAGTGAGCTGCACTCTGATTTCTTCAGACCAGTTTTATCGCCTCACTGACAGACCTCACGTTTCACAAGAAATAAATCCTGCCGTCCTCTTAGTTATTAAACAGTTATTAGCTGTCAATCAAACACGTGTTGCTGATTGGACAACGACAGCTGATTACACAATGTCCATAAAAGGAAAACAAACACAGCCTCTATCTGACACGCCCACTTCATTTGCATAAGTTTACCTAGAAAACAACTGAAACGCAGAAAGTGAATGAATGAATGAATGAAAGTTTATTAACGTGTCATGCGACCACAGGTCGCCCAGCCCACATGGACTTATAGGACACCATAACAAGAGTCTTACATACACTACACAGAATAATTTAATCTCATTATAAAACATAAAGATATTTAATCTTACAGTCATCTAAAAAGCAACAACATATTTCCACAATATAGAATCACATTCTCTTACACATAAATGGAATATTTATGTCTTTTCCACGCCTGCTGTAAAAATGATGCAATTTCAAACACACCCTCTGTAAATAACTTTAAATTTAATTTCATCTCTTTCCCAGATAATATCCGGTCTCTTATTATACATTTTAACAAAAAGAGCATGATGCAGGTTATCATAGAATGGGCAGTAAAATATAAAGTGAGCCTCATTCTCTATTTCATGTAAGTCACACAACAAGCAAATTCTCTCTTCTTCTGGGATAGCATGTTATCGGCCAGTTTTGATAGACAAAGGTAGAATCCCAGCTCTAACCTGGGCACACAGGGACCTCTGGGACTGTGTAAGAGGTACAGTTACAAATTTTTCCGGCGAGAATGTATCTTTGATCATCACATACATTCTTAGCTTTGGTTTTATCCAAAGGCCAGAAGACCAATTTTGCTCATATTTAAAGAACACTACATCTTTGATATGCCTTATATCACATTTGAGCATATTCAACTTTTCAATCAATCAATCAACTTTTTTCTTATATAGCGCCAAATCACAACAAACAGTTGCCCCAAGGCGCTCCATATTGCAAGGCAAGGCCATACAATAACCATGAAAAACCCCAACGGTCAAAACGACCCCCTATGAGCAAGCACTTGGCCACAGTGGGAAGGAAAAACTCCCTTTTAACAGGAAGAAACCTCCAGCAGAACCAGGCTCAGGGAGGGGCAGTCTTCTGCTGAGACTGGTTGGGGCTGAGGGAAAGAACCTGTTGGGAAAGTGTAAGTACACGGACCCACAACAGGGGGCGCAAATGAACGGACAATAGAATAGGTCAAATAACAACACTTTACTGTTGCGAACGTGCACAACAAACACAACAGATTCCACAATAGATCAAAGGTCAAATTACAAGGTGTCGTGTGGGCAGGCTCGAAGATAGGAGACGCCTCTCCAAAGCAGAACCGGAACCACACGATTTCCTCCGCCACCAGACCCCGGGAATACTGGAGCCGCCAAGTCCCGAACTCCCAGGTGGCCACTGCCTCCGCGTGTCGGACCTGGTACTGCTGGCGAGGAACAAAAACACAATTAAACGTGGGTGCGTCTGCACCCAGCAATCTGCACGGCAGGGAAGCTACCTCCACCTCTCGTTGGAGAAAAAGTCTGTTATCACTCACAAAAATCACAACAAAAAGGCTTTCTATCAAGCAGTCAGGCTGAGGATATTACCTTTCAGGTAGAACGATATCTCGGCAAAGAGGTGGAGATGACGTCTTGCTGATATACCGATGCAGATCAGATGAGTGGTGACAGCTGTCACAGGTGATGAGTGTCAGCTGTCACCCCGGCTGCTCCTGTGAGGCGGCAGCGCCCTCTGGTGCCTGGAGCCCGCACTCCAGGCAGGGTGCCCTCTGGTGGTGGTGGGCCAGCAGTACCTCCTCTTCAGCAGCCCACACAACAGGACCCCCCCCTCAACGGGCGCCTCCTGGCGCCCGACCAGGCTTGTCCGGGTGGCGGCGGTAGAAATCGGCCAGGAGGGCCGGGTCCAGAATGAAGCTCCTCTTCACCCAGGAGCGTTCTTCAGGTCCGTACCCCTCCCAGTCCACCAAATACTGGAAACCCCGGCCCATCCTACGGACATCCAAAAGCCGGCGCACAGTCCAAGCCGGCTCGCCATCGATGATCCGGGCAGGAGGCGGTGCCGGACCCGGAGTACAGAGGGGTGAGGTGTGATGTGGTTTGATCCGGGACACGTGAAATACAGGATGGATCCTCAGTGAGGCCGGCAGCTGAAGCCTCACTGCGGCTGGACTGATGACCTTCTGGATCTTGAAGGGACCGATGTAACGGTCCTGTAACTTGGGGGAGTCCACTTTGAGGGGGATGTCCTTTGTCGACAACCACACCTCCTGCCCTGGCCGATACGCAGGGGCCGGGGTCCGCCGACGGTCTGCATGGGCCTTTGACCTCATCCGGGCCCTCAGCAAGGCAGAACGGGCGGCACGCCACACCCGACGGCACTTCCGTAGGTGGGCCTGGACCGAGGGCACACCGACCTCTCCCTCAACCACTGGAAACAAAGGCGGTTGGTACCCCAGACATACCTCGAAAGGGGAGAGGCCGGTGGCTGACGACACCTGGCTGTTATGGGCATACTCGATCCAGGCCAGATGGGTACTCCAGGCCGCCGGGTGCGCGGCTGTCACGCAACGCAGGGCCTGCTCCATCTCCTGGTTGGCCCGTTCTGCTTGCCCGTTGGTCTGGGGATGGTACCCGGATGAGAGACTCACCGTGGCCCCCAGTTCCCGGCAGAAGCTCCTCCAGACGTGCGAGGAGAACTGGGGACCGCGATCTGAGACAATGTCTGTTGGGATCCCATGCAGCCGGACGACGTGGTGAACCAGGAGGTCCGCTGTCTCCTGGGCCGTCGGGAGCTTCGGGAGGGCCACGAAGTGGGCTGCCTTGGAGAATCGGTCCACTATCGTGAGGATGGTGGTGTTGCCCTGGGACGGCGGGAGACCCGTGACAAAATCCAGGCCGATGTGGGACCAGGGGCGATGGGGCACGGGCAGCGGCTGGAGCAGACCCGAAGCCCTACGATGGTCAGCCTTGCCCCTGGCGCAGGTGGTGCAGGCCTGGATATAATCCCGGACGTCGGCCTCTAGGGACGCCCACCAGAAGCGCTGCCGGACAACTGCCACGGTTCTTCGCACCCCTGGATGACAGGAGAGCTTAGAGCCGTGACAGAAGTCCAGGACTGCAGCCCTAGCTTCTGGTGGGACGTAAAGTCTGTTCTTCGGCCCAGTTCCGGGGTCCGGGCTTCGTGCCAGGGCCTCCCGGACGGTTCTCTCTACGTCCCAGGTGAGGGTGGCCACGATAGTGGACTCCGGGATGATGGGTTCCGGTGGATCCGACAACTCCGTTTTGACTTCATCTTCATGTACCCGGGACAAGGCATCCGATCTCTGGTTCTTGGTCCCGGGACGGTAGGTGATCCGGAAGTCAAAACGGCCGAAGAACAGTGACCAGCGGGCTTGCCTGGGATTCAGCCGCTTGGCGGTCCTGATATACTCCAGGTTCCGGTGGTCAGTGAAAACCGTGAATGGCACGGACGTTCCCTCCAACAGATGTCTCCACTCTTCAAGAGCCTCTTTCACCGCAAGGAGTTCTCGATTGCCGACGTCATAGTTCCGTTCGGCCGGGGTCAACCTGCGGGAAAAATAGGCACACGGGTGAAGGACCTTATCGGTCTTCCCGCTCTGGGAAAGCACAGCTCCTATCCCTGAGTCCGAGGCGTCCACTTCAACCACTAACTGGCGACTAGGATCGGGCTGCACCAGAACGGGTGCAGACGAGAAGCGCCGTTTCAACTCCTTGAACGCGGCATCGCAACGATCCGACCAGGTGAAGGGAACTTTTGGTGAGGTCAGGGCTGTCAGGGGGCTAACTACCTGACTGTAGCCCTTAATGAACCTCCTGTAGAAATTAGCAAAGCCGAGGAACTGTTGCAGCTTCCTACGGCTAGTGGGTTGGGGCCAGTCTCTCACCGCCGCAACCTTGGCCGGATCAGGAGCGACGGAGTTGGGGGAGATGATAAACCCCAGGAAGGACAAAGAGGTGCGGTGGAACTCACACTTCTCGCCCTTCACAAACAGCCGGTTCTCCAACAACCGCTGCAGGACCTGACGTACATGCCGGACATGAGTCTCAGGATCCGGAGAAAAGATGAGTATATTGTCTAGATATACGAAGACGAATCGGTGCAGGAAATCCCGCAAGACATCATTAACTAATGCTTGGAACGTCGCGGGGGCGTTGGTGAGGCCGAACGGCATGACCAGGTACTCAAAGTGACCTAATGGGGTGTTGAATGCCGTCTTCCATTCGTCTCCCTTCCGGATCCGAACCAGGTGATACGCATTTCTAAGATCCAGTTTAGTAAAGATTTTGGCTCCATGCAGGGGGGTGAACACGGAATCTAATAATGGCAACGGGTATCGGTTGCGAACCGTAATCTCATTCAGCCCCCTGTAATCAATACATGGACGAAGTCCGCCATCTTTCTTGCCCACAAAAAAGAAACCTGCCCCCATCGGGGAGGTGGAGTTCCGGATCAGCCCGGCAGCTAATGAGTCCCGGATGTAGGTCTCCATTGATTCGCGCTCAGGTTGTGAGAGGTTGTACAGCCTGCTGGACGGGAACTCAGCGCCCGGAACCAAATCAATGGCACAATCGTACGGACGGTGCGGGGGAAGGGTGAGTGCCAGGTCCTTGCTGAAGACGTCAGCAAGATCGTGGTACTCAACCGGCACCGCCGTCAGATTGGGCGGGACTTTGACCTCCTCCTTAGCCTGGGAACCGGGAGGAACCGAGGATCCTAAACACACCCGATGGCAGGTTTCGCTCCACTGAACCACCATCCCAGACGGCCAATCGATCCGGGGATTGTGCTTTAACATCCATGGGATGCCCAAAATCACGCGGGAGGTGGCAGGAGTTACAAAAAACTCAATCTCCTCCCGGTGGTTTCCAGACACCACCAGAGTTACTGGTGGTGTCTTGTGTGTGAGTAAAGGGAGGAGGGTGCCATCTAGTGCCCGCACCTGCAATGGCGTAGGAAGCGCCACCAGAGGGAGCCCTACCTCCTTTGCCCATCTGCTGTCTAGCAGATTCCCTTCTGACCCCGTGTCCACCAGTGCTCGGGCTTGAAGGGTTAAATCCCCGCTCAGGATTGTGACTGGGAGTCGTGTGGCAATTTGTGTGTGTCTCACTTGAATGTCTTGACCCCCCCTTAGCCCAGTCTCTAAGGGTGAGTGTTGACGTTTTGGCCGTTTGGGGCAGTCTCTCTGTGTGTGCTCTGTTGAGCTGCAGAGAAAACACTCTCCACGGATCAGCCTCCCCATTTTGGCCCTGTGCATTTCCCTAACAACGTCAGCAGGGGGAGCTGTTGCCCCACAAAGCGCTGCGGCTGTGGAGCGTGGGGAGGACGGCCCCTTTTCGAACCCGGAAGGGAGAGGGGCGGCGCGTATCCGGTCACGTCCTTCGCCTCACTCCCGACGGCGTTCCTCTAACCGATTGTCTAATCGTATAACGAGATTAATAAGCCCGTCTAAATCCCGCGGTTCGTCCTTAGCCACCAGGAGCTCCTTCAGGACCAACGACAGTCCGTTTACGAAGGCGGCGCGGAGGGCAGTGTTATTCCAGCCGGACCTCGCAGCCGCGATGCGGAAGTCGACTGCATAAGCAGCTGCGCTCCGGCGCCCCTGTCTCATTGACAGCAGCACGGCTGAAGCGGTCTCTCCTCTATTTGGATGATCGAACACTGTTCTGAACTCCCTCACAAACCCATCATATGTCAGAAGGAGCCGTGAATTTTGCTCCCAAAGCGCTGTAGCCCAAGCGCGTGCCTTGCCGCGAAGCAGATTAATTACATAAGCTATCTTACTAGCATCAGTTGCGTACATGACAGGACGTTGTGCGAAGACGAGCGAACACTGCATAAGGAAGTCCGCGCACGTCTCCACACAACCTCCGTACGGTTCTGGAGGGCTTATGTATGCTTCAGGGGAAGGTGGGAGGGGTCGTTGAACGACCAGTGGAACGTCACTGTTACGCACAGGGTCGACAGGAGGGAGAGCCGCAGCAGCGCCCTGAGGGCGCGCCTCCACCTGCACGGCGAGAGCCTCCACCCTGCGGTTAAGGAGGACGTTCTGCTCGGTCATTAAATCCAACCGAGCCGTGAAAACGGTGAGGATCCGCTGCAACTCACCGATCATTCCTCCTGCGGGCGCCTGTGCGCCCTGTTCTTCCATTGGCCGTTCAACAGCCGGTTGACGCCCCTCGGGATCCATGACGTTGGCCGAGATATCCTGTTGGGAAAGTGTAAGTACACGGACCCACAACAGGGGGCGCAAATGAACGGACAATAGAATAGGTCAAATAACAACACTTTACTGTTGCGAACGTGCACAACAAACACAACAGATTCCACAATAGATCAAAGGTCAAATTACAAGGTGTCGTGTGGGCAGGCTCGAAGATAGGAGACACCTCTCCAAAGCAGAACCGGAACCACACGATTTCCTCCGCCACCAGACCCCGGGAATACTGGAGCCGCCAAGTCCCGAACTCCCAGGTGGCCACTGCCTCCGCGTGTCGGACCTGGTACTGCTGGCGAGGAACAAAAACACAATTAAACGTGGGTGCGTCTGCACCCAGCAATCTGCACGGCAGGGAAGCTATCTCCACCTCTCGTTGGAGAAAAAGTCTGTTATCACTCACAAAAATCACAACAAAAAGGCTTTCTATCAAGCAGTCAGGCTGAGGATATTACCTTTCAGGTACAACGATATCTCGGCAAAGAGGTGGAGATGACGTCTTGCTGATATACCGATGCAGATCAGATGAGTGGTGACAGCTGTCACAGGTGATGAGTGTCAGCTGTCACCCCGGCTGCTCCTGTGAGGCGGCAGCGCCCTCTGGTGCCTGGAGCCCGCACTCCAGGCAGGGTGCCCTCTGGTGGTGGTGGGCCAGCAGTACCTCCTCTTCAGCAGCCCACACAACAGAACCAGGAAAAAGACATGCCGAGAAGGGGGGCAGAGATCGATCACTAATGATTAAATGCAGAGTGATGCATACGGAGCAAAAAAAGAAAGAAACAGTGCATCATGGGAACCCCCCCACAGTCTACGTCTAAAGCAACATAACCAAGGGATGGTCCAGGGTCACCCGATCCAGCCCTAACTATAAGCCTTAGCGAAAAGGAAAGTTTTAAGCCTAATCTTAAAAGTAGAGAGGGTATCTGTCTCCCTGATCTGAATTGGGAGCTGGTTCCACAGGAGAGGAGCCTGAAAGCTGAAGGCTCTGCCTCCCATTCTACTCTTACAAACCCTAGGAACTACAAGTAAGCCCGCAGTCTGAGAGCGAAGCGCTCTAATGGGGTAATATGGTACTACGAGGTCCCTAAGATAAGATGGGACCTGATTATTCAAAACCTTATAAGTAAGAAGAAGAATTTTAAATTCTATTCTAGAATTAACAGGAAGCCAATGAAGAGAGGCCAACACGGGTGAGATATGCTCTCTCCTGCTAGTCCCCGTCAGTACTCTAGCTGCAGCATTCTGAACCAACTGAAGGCTTTTTAGGGAACTTTTAGGACAACCTGATAATAATGAATTACAATAGTCCAGCCTAGAGGAAATAAATGCATGAATTAGTTTTTCAGCATCACTCTGAGACAAGACCTTTCTGATTTTAGAGATATTGCGTAAATGAAAAAAGGCAGTCCTACATATTTGTTTAATATGCGCTTTGAATGACATATCCTGATCAAAAATAACTCCAAGATTTCTCACAGTATTACTAGAGGTCAGGGTAATGCCATCCAGAGTAACGATCTGGTTAGACACCATGCTTCCAAGATTTGTGGGGCCAAGTACAATAACTTCAGTTTTATCTGAGTTTAAAAGCAGGAAATTAGAGGTCATCCATGTCTTTATGTCTGTAAGACAATCCTGCAGTTTAGCTAATTGGTGTGTATCCTCTGGCTTCATGGATAGATAAAGCTGGGTATCATCTGCGTAACAATGAAAATTTAAGCAATACTGTCTAATAATACTGCCCAAGGGAAGCATGTATAAAGTGAATAAAATTGGTCCTAGCACAGAACCTTGTGGAACTCCATAATTAACTTTAGTCTGTGAAGAAGATTCCCCATTTACATGAACAAACTGTAATCTATTAGACAAATATGATTCAAACCACCGCAGCGCAGTGCCTTTAATACCTATGGCATGCTCTAATCTCTGTAATAAAATTTTATGGTCAACAGTATCAAAAGCAGCACTGAGGTCCAACAGAACAAGCACAGAGATAAGTCCACTGTCCGAAGCCATAAGAAGATCATTTGTAACCTTCACTAATGCTGTTTCTGTACTATGATGAATTCTAAAACCTGACTGAAACTCTTCAAATAGACCATTCCTCTGCAGGTGATCAGTTAGCTGTTTTACAACTACCCTCTCAAGAATCTTTGAGAGAAAAGGAAGGTTGGAGATTGGCCTATAATTAGCTAAGATAGCTGGGTCAAGTGATGGCTTTTTAAGTAATGGTTTAATTACTGCCACCTTAAAGGCCTGTGGTACATAACCAACTAACAAAGATAGATTGATCATATTTAAGATTGAAGCATTAAATAATGGTAGGACTTCCTTGAGCAGCCTGGCAGGAATGGGGTCTAATAAGCATGTTGATGGTTTGGATGAAGTAACTAATGAAAATAACTCAGACAGAACAATCGGAGAGAAAGAGTCTAACCAAATACCGGCATCACTGAAAGCAGCCAAAGATAACGATACATCTTTGGGATGGTTATGAGTAATTTTTTCTCTAATAGTCAAAATTTTGTTAGCAAAGAAAGTCATGAAGTCATCACTAGTTAAAGTTAATGGAATACTCAGCTCAATAGAGCTCTGACTCTTTGTCAGCCTGGCTACAGTGCTGAAAAGAAACCTGGGGTTGTTCTTATTTTCTTCAATTAGTGATGAGTAGAAAGATGTCCTAGCTTCACGGAGGGCTTTCTTATAGAGCAACAAACTCTTTTTCCAGGCTAAGTGAAGATCTTCTAAATTAGTGAGACGCCATTTCCTCTCCAACTTACGGGTTATCTGCTTTAAGCTACGAGTTTGTGAGTTATACCATGGAGTCAGACACTTCTGATTTAAAGCTCTCTTTTTCAGAGGAGCTACAGCATCCAAAGTTGTCTTCAATGAGGATGTAAAACTATTGACGAGATACTCTAGCTCCCTTACAGAGTTTAGGTAGCTACTCTGCTCTGTATTGGTATATGACATTAGAGAACATAAAGAAGGAATCATATCCTTAAACCTAGTTACAGCGCTTTCTGAAAGACTTCTAGTGTAATGAAACTTATTCCCCACTGCAGGGTAGTCCATCAGGGTAAATGTAAATGTTATTAAAAAATGATCAGACAGAAGGGAGTTTTCAGGGAATACTGTTAAGTCTTCTATTTCCATACCATAAGTCAGAACAAGATCTAAAATATGATTAAAGTGGTGGGTGGACTCATTTACTTTTTGAGCAAAGCCGATAGAGTCTAATAATAGATTAAATGCAGTGTTGAGGCTGTCATTCTCAGCATCTGTGTGGATGTTAAAATCGCCCACTATAATTATCTTATCTGAGCTAAGCACTAAGTCAGACAAAAGGTCTGAAAATTCACAGAGAAACTCACAGTAACGACCAGGTGGACGATAGATAATAACAAATAAAACTGGTTTTTGGGACTTCCAATTTGGATGGACAAGACTAAGAGACAAGCTTTCAAATGAATTAAAGCTCTGTCTAGGTTTTTGATTAATTAATAAGCTGGAATGGAAGATTGCTGCTAATCCTCCGCCCCGGCCCGTGCTACGAGCATTCTGACAGTTAGTGTGACTCGGGGGTGTTGACTCATTTAAACTAACATATTCATCCTGCTGTAACCAAGTTTCTGTTAGGCAGAATAAATCAATACGTTGATCAATTATTATATCATTTACCATTGTAAAACAGCTAACTGATCATCTGCAGAGGAATGGTCTATTTGAAGAGTTTCAGTCAGGTTTTAGAATTCATCATAGTACAGAAACAGCATTAGTGAAGGTTACAAATGATCTTCTTATGGCCTCGGACAGTGGACTCATCTCTGTGCTTGTTCTGTTAGACCTCAGTGCTGCTTTTGATACTGTTGACCATAAAATTTTATTACAGAGATTAGAGCATGCCATAGGTATTAAAGGCACTGCGCTGCGGTGGTTTGAATCATATTTGTCTAATAGATTACAAGTTGTTCATGTAAATGGGGAATCTTCTTCACAGACTAAAGTTAATTATGGAGTTCCACAAGGTTCTGTGCTAGGACCAATTTTATTTACTTTATACATGCTTCCCTTAGGCAGTATTATTAGACGGTATTGCTTAAATTTTCATTGTTACGCAGATGATACCCAGCTTTATCTATCCATGAAGCCAGAGGACACACACCAATTAGCTAAACTGCAGGATTGTCTTACAGACATAAAGACATGGATGACCTCTAATTTCCTGCTTTTAAACTCAGATAAAACTGAAGTTATTGTACTTGGCCCCACAAACCTTAGAAACATGGTGTCTAACCAGATCCTTACTCTGGATGGCATTACCCTGACCTCTAGTAATACTGTGAGAAATCTTGGAGTCATTTTTGATCAGGATATGTCATTCAAAGCGCATATTAAACAAATATGTAGGACTGCTTTTTTGCATTTACGCAATATCTCTAAAATCAGAAAGGTCTTGTCTCAGAGTGATGCTGAAAAACTAATTCATGCATTTATTTCCTCTAGGCTGGACTATTGTAATTCATTATTATCAGGTTGTCCTAAAAGTTCCCTAAAAAGCCTTCAGTTAATTCAAAATGCTGCAGCTAGAGTACTGACGGGGACTAGAAGGAGACAGCATATCTCACCCATATTGGCCTCTCTTCATTGGCTTCCTGTTAATTCTAGAATAGAATTTAAAATTCTTCTTCTTACTTATAAGGTTTTGAATAATCAGGTCCCATCTTATCTTAGGGACCTCGTAGTACCATATCACCCCAATAGAGCGCTTCGCTCTCAGACTGCAGGCTTACTTGTAGTTCCTAGGGTTTGTAAGAGTAGAATGGGAGGCAGAGCCTTCAGCTTTCAGGCTCCTCTCCTGTGGAACCAGCTCCCAATTCAGATCAGGGAGACAGACACCCTCTCTACTTTTAAGATTAGGCTTAAAACTTTCCTTTTTGCTAAAGCTTATAGTTAGGGCTGGATCAGGTGACCCTGAACCATCCCTTAGTTATGCTGCTATAGACGTAGACTGCTGGGGGGTTCCCATGATGCACTGTTTCTTTCTCTTTTTGCTCTGTATGCACCACTCTGCATTTAAACATTAGTGATCGATCTCTGCTCCCCTCCACAGCATGTCTTTTTCTTGGTTCTCTCCCTCAGCCCCAACCAGTCCCAGCAGAAGACTGCCCCTCCCTGAGCCTGGTTCTGCTGGAGGTTTCTTCCTGTTAAAAGGGAGTTTTTCCTTCCCACTGTAGCCAAGTGCTTGCTCACAGGGGGTCGTTTTGACCGTTGGGGTTTTACATAATTATTGTATGGCCTTGCCTTACAATATAAAGCGCCTTGGGGCAACTGTTTGTTGTGATTTGGCGCTATATAAAAAAAAATTGATTGATTGATTGATTGACCAACAGGGACTTAGAAGAAAGAGACCTAATGTTTAATAGACCACATTTAACTGTTTTAGTCTGTGGTGCAATTGAAGGTGCTATATTATTTTTTCTTTTTGAATTTTTATGCTTAAATAGATTTTTGCTAGTTATTGGTGGTCTGGGAGCAGGCACCGTCTCTACGGGGATGGGGTAATAGGGGGATGGCAGGGGGAGAGAAGCTGCAGAGAGGTGTATAAGACCACAGCTCTGCCTCCTGGTCCCAACGCTAGACAGTCACAGTTTGGAGGATCCAAAAAAATTGGCCAGATTTCTAGAAATGAGAGCTGCTCCCTCTAAAGTGGGATGGATGCCGTCTCTCCTAACAAGACCAGGTTTTCCCCAGAAGCTTTGCCAATTATCAATGAAGCCCACCTCATTTTTTGGACACCACTCAGACAGCCAGCAATTCAGGAAGAACATGCAGCTAAACATGTCACTCCCGGTCTGATTGGGGAGGGGCCCAGAGAAAACAACAGAGTCCGACATTGTTTTTGCAAAGTTACACACCGATTTAATGTTAATTTTAGTGACCTCCGATTGGCGTAACCGAGTGTCATTACTGCCGACGTGAATTACAATCTTACCAAATTTCAATTCACATCAAATGTCCTTCGATGTCGCCTGCTCTGGCCCCCGGAAGACAATTGACAATGGTTGCTGGTGTCGCTAACTTCACATTTCTCAAAACAGAGTCGCCAATAACCAGAGTTTGATCCTCGGCGGGTGTGTCGTCGAGTGGGGAAAAACGGTTAGAGATGTGAACGGGTTGACGGTGTACACGGGGCTTCTGTTTAGGGCTACGCTTCCTCCTCACAGTCACCCAGTCAGCCTGCTTTCCCGACTGCACGGGATCTGCCAGGGGGGAACTAACGGCGGCTAAGCCACCTTGGTCCGCACCGACTACAGGGGCCTGGCTAGCTGTAGAATTTTCCACGGTGCGGAGCCGAGTCTCCACTTCGCCCAGCCTGGCCTCCAAAGCTACGAATAAGCTGCACTTATTACAAGTACCGTTACTGCTAAAGGAGGCCGAGGAATAACTAAACATTTCACACCCAGAGCAAAAAAGTACGGGAGAGACAGGAGAAGCCGCCATGCTAATCGGCTAAGAGCTAGTAGCTACGCTAAGCTAGCGGATTCCCAAAAACACACAAAGTGAATAATGTGCAAATAATCCAGAGGTGATTCAGCAGAAGGAGTGCCCCAATCAAGGCACCAAACAGGCCATGAAGCAGCACAGGCAACGCACGACAACGGTGCTAAAATAAAATAAAAATAAAAAAAAATAAAAACGAAAGCGTTAGCAAGCTAGTTAGCCTGCCAACGCTAATGAAAGTTAGCTGATAAAAGTGCTCCGTCGCGATGTTTTGACCGTTAGAGGTCTTCCTTAGGCGTTGGAGCACAGTAAAAAGTTAAAAAAAAAATTAAAAAGTAAAAAAGTGTTGAAAAAGACTGTTAGTTCAAGTCCAAAGCAGCAGGTAGCAGTCTCTGTGTAAACAGTCCCAACACTGTCTAAGAAACACGAAGAGCTGAGTGAATGCAGATGGACAGGGCTGTCCCACAGGTGTCTCGATGGCACTCTATGGTGATTCTATTCACCATATGGCACTCTATTCAAGACAACATGTTCCTGCTCTGAGTTACAAAAAATTTTAAATAAATCAGGGACCTCGATTACTTATGTCCCATCTAGCAACCTTCTTTGTGAGCCTGTCATCAGCCATAGTCACAAGCCTGTTCCAGAGTGCCACCATAGCTCCCTTCCACCTAACCTCACAGGGTATCCAGCCCATGTCACCATTGATTGCAGAGGTGGGTGCAAAGCAGTGAACACCAAGAAAGCAGCGGATGGCGCTATTTTGAATAATGAGGCTTTTGTCAAAATCTTTAAAACCCCATACTCCAGCAGCATAGTCCAATATAGGACAAACACTTGCATCAAAAAGTGCAGAGTATTTTTGGTACCCTAGGTCCTTTAAACATTTAACTTTGCCAAGTATTCCTCCTAAAGCCCTCCCTGCTGCATCAGGAAGTATAATGGTACCAGGAGTAAAAGTTAAATGTTGATCTAAATAGAGACCCAAGTATTTATAGGAGCTTGCATACTCCAGCTTCACTTTTCCAAACATAAATTCATAAGTACTTTGTTTAGTACCACATTTCCTAAAGTGAATAATTTGAGTTTTTAACCAATTGATCATTAGTCTCCATTGAGAACACCATTTTGTTACTAAATTCAACATTTCCTGAATCAGATCCCCATTATTATCAGTGACCTCCATTGGAATTTTTGTACTCTGCTTAGGTCCAAGTTTGTTAACCTCATTCCAAAATCTTTGTGGATTATTGGTTTGGAGACCCTCAAGTTCAAGCATTTGTCCTCGCTGGTATCTACGTTTGTAAAATGTAAACTTTTTATCAAATGCATATTGTTTGTTTCTAAACTCTGCCCTGAAAACCTCTCTACATCTCCTACTTCCCTGAAATTAGGTAAAAAGTCACTCAGCTTTCCTCATATCTGACCATAAATTGTCCAGCTCAGCATTCCAAAATGCATTACCCAAACGATAGAACTTCCTGTAGCTAGACACGTTGCTATTATCAACAATAGATTGTAAGTTATCAATCATAGTACACAAAGCCCTACGACTGGCATCAGATGTCAAAAAATTTCCAGATATGTTTCTGCTATTGAAGTTCTTTTTGTTGCCTTTCTGTGAAAACTGCTGTGGATTTTCAACCATTTTCCTTGTGAAGAAACATAAAATCCTACACATAACACACAATGGTCAGGTAGTCTGCAACGATCACCTATTAATTCCAAACTAGAGGTACCACATTTTTCCATCAGATAAATTGGACTCAATATACTGAACTCAAAGAATTTATCAAGACAGTCATAAGGCATAATCATTTTATCATGGACCAACAAGTCATTCTTTACAAATATACCAACACCACCCGAGCCTTTAGGGGCCCTGTGGTGAACCATTCTGTTTTGACCATACCAGATGTAGCCATTCAGTTCAATTACATTGCTGCCTTTCAGATGTGTTTCATTCACCGATATAATGTCTGGAGATAAATAGAACAGAACAGCTTCTCGCAACTCACAGTTCGAAGGCGTCCATCCGTTCACATTCCAATGTACAAGGCGGACCTGATCCCGTGTGTGTGTGTGTGTGTGTGTGTGTGTGTGTGTGTGTGTGTGTGTGTGTGTGTGTGTGTGTGTGTGTGTGTGTGTGTGTGTGTGTGTGTGTGTGTGTGTAAGAGCACTGTACAGTACATCTGCTTTTTTTATGACATCAAATTTTATAAAGAGAATTCTATGGAGCCCCTAAAGGGTCACAAAGAAGAAGAGAAAAAAAACCACGTACCTTCATATTAAGATTTCTTAAGTTGTGTCCTTTTTAAAAACCTACAAAAAGCCATAAACTATCAAGGAAACTGGTTAAATCTCTGCTCAAGTCTCATATGTAGCTTCTGAAAAATCTGTCAGAAGGTCAAAGGTCACCTGCTGACATTGATGGCACCATCACCTGACTTAATCAGCTCAGTTTGAAGTTGTTGGTTCTTTTGCTTCTTCTGGATGGATGTTTGATTCAGTCCCAGTGGCTCACAACCGACGTCACGTCTCTTTTTTTTCTGTTGTGTTTTGTTTTTTTCTGCGTGCTGTCACACAGTGAAATTCAATTTAAAAAACACTTCTGTCCAGTTTCTTTCTCTGTTTTTTTTTTTGTTTTTTTTATGTTGGACTCGTTAAAAGCTTAATTAGCAGAGTAATCCGCTTAAGGCTTGAAATTTTAAACCTGCACCTCGGGGGAGCCAGCAGGCGGTTTGCCACCCGCGGCTTTACACATGTACACCCAGTTTAAAATGAAGAAAAAAAAAGGCTCAACGAGGGATGATGAAGCTCCTTAAAAATATCAATTCATGGTTTTACTCTTCATTAAGAAATTTGTTTTGCGTCAGCAGTGAGTTAATTTTTGACAAATTTAAAACAATTTTTTCCCATAAATACTTTGAGATTATATTAAGTTAAAAAAAACTGGGGAACTTCAAAAACAATTCAGTGTTGAACATTATACTTTACTGTACTTAGTTTTTTAGACATATTTTATGAACAAACAAAATCTACACATTTTTTTACAATCGTTTTTTAATCTATCTTGTATATCTAATTATACCTAAGGTGGTTGGTTGGTGGTGGTGGTGTGTGTGTGTGTGTGTGTGTGTGTGTGTGTGTGTGTGTGTGTGTGTGTGTGTGTGTGTGTGTGTGTGTGTGTGTGTGTGTGTGTGTGTGTGTGTGTGTGTGGAACATTTAACCTTCAATGACACTTTGGCATCTTAACCGTGTTGCTTTTTATTCAGTTTGTCACTTTTTGATGAACAATGATTTATTTGTGTTTGTTACGTGCAGCACTTCTGTCAATCTGTACACTACGCAATGTACAGAGACATCCTGGATGAAAACCTGCTCCAGAGTGCTCTTGACCTCAGGCTGGGGCGACGGTTCATCTTTCAGCAGGACAATGACCCTAAACACACAGCCAAGACATCAAAGGAGTGGCTTCAGGACAACTCTGTGAATGTCCTTGAGTGGCCCAGCCAGAGCCCAGACCTGAATCCGACTGAACATCTCTGGAGAGATCTGAAAATGTCTGTGCACCGACGCTCCCCATCCGACTTGATAGAGCTTGAGAGGCGCTGCAAAGAGGAATGGACCAAACTGCCAAAAGATAGGTGCACCAAGCTTGTGGCATCATATTCAAGAAGACTTGAGGATGGAATTGCTGCCAAAGGTGCATCAACAAAGTATTGAGCAAAGGTTGTGAGTACTTATGTGCATGTGATTTGTTAGTTTTTTATTATTATTATTAATAATAAATTTGCAAGAATAAAAAAAACAACTTTTTTCATGTTGTCATTATGGGGTATTGTGAAGAGAATCTTGAGGAAAAAATGTATTTCATCCATTTTGAAATAAGGCTGAACCATTACAAAATATGGAAAAAAGATGCCTGAGCCACCTCAGCTGGCTCCTTTCAACATGGAGGAGCAGTGGCTCGACTCTGAGCTCCTCCCGAGTGACCGAGCTCCTCCCTCTATCTCTAAGGGAGCGCCCAGCCACCCTGCGGAGGAAACTCATCTCGGCCGCTTGTACTCGCGATCTCTTTCTTTCAGTCATGGGTCAATCTCATGACCATAGGTTGAGGGTCGGAACGTAGATCAGTCGGTAAATCGAGAGCTTTGCCCCCTTGCTCAGCTCTCTCTTCACCACGACGGTCCAATACAGCAACTGCATCACTGCAGATGCTGCACCGATCCGTCTGTCGATCTCACGCTCCATCCGTCCCTCACTCGTGAACAAGACCCCAAGATACTTAATAATAATAATAATAATAATAATAATTTTATTTATAAAGCGCCTTACATTTGACAAGCAAATCTCAAGGCGCTACCATAAAAGCACAATAAAACACAGTAAAAAAAGTAAAAGTAAAAAAAAACAAAAAACATCAGATAATAATTAAGAAAAAGCTTTTAAGAACAAACATGTCTTTAAGTGTTTTTTACAAGTTTCAGCTGACTGTGGCAGTCTTAGATGGTAGGGAAGAGCATTCCACAGTGCAGCCGTCTGCAGAGTTTGGCCTTTGAAGGCTGAAATTGGTGACTGTCAGCAGAGCGAAGATGATGTGATGGATTGTAAGGACTAATCAGATCTTTAAGGTACACCGGAGTGCTGCCATAGACACACTGATAGGTCAGGAGACAGATCTTATATTCCATCCTGAACAGGGAACCAGTGAAGGTTTTTAAGAATGGGTGTGATATGCGTGGACCTCCGCACCCCCATCAGGATCCTAGCAGCACAGTTCTGAATATACTGAAGTCTCTGCAGGCTCCTGCCAGGTATCCCGATGAGGAGTGTATTGCAGTAGTCCAGCCTCGAGGAGACAAAAGCATGGACCAGTTTCTCAGCATTGGGTAAGGAAAGGGAGGGACGGAGCTTGGCAATATTCCGGAGATGAAAGAATGCAGTTTTGCAGAGGTGCTGGATGTGGATGTCAAATGACAGGTGGGGATCAAACTGTACCCCAAGGTTAGTGGCAGAGGAGTTTAGGGGAATGTTATGGCCGGCAAATGAAAAAACAGTCAGAGGCAAGGACCAAAGCTGGTGAGGGGTCCCAATAAGCACACCTTCTGTTTTATTCCTGTTAAGCTGAAGAAAATTGTCATTCATCCATGCCCCCATCTCCTCCAAACAGGCCATAAGAGCAGTTAATGAAAGTGAAGGCGATGTAGTGTCCAACCTGACATAAAGCTGAGTATCATCAGCATAGCAATGAAAGGCAACTCAATGCCTGCTGATGATGTGGCCCAGGGGGAGCATGTAGATGGAGAATAATGTGGGACTGAGGACTGACGCTTGAGGTACTCCACAGGTGACAGTGTGGGCCCTCGACCTAGCTACTCCCAGAGCCACATACTCAGATCTATCAGTCAGGTAGGACCAAAACCACTTGAGTGCTGTATGGGAAATGCCAATAAAGTATTGCAATCGGTGGAGGAGGATAGAATGATCCACAGTGTCGAAAGCGGCTGAGAGGTCCAAGAGTAATAAGAGAGATGGAGAGCCCTGGTCAGAGGCCATCCGCAAGTCATTTGTGACACTAACCAGGGCTGTCTCTGTGCTGTGTGCAGTGCGAAACCCTGACTGAAATATTTCATAAAGACTGTGAGAGTGCAGGTGATTGTGAATTTGGGTGGCAACAATTTTTTCTATAATTTTGAAAGAAAAGGGAGATTGGATATGGGTCGGTAACTAGATAGAATATCAGGATCAAGAGAAAGTTTCTTTAGGTGAGGGTTAATAAGAGCTGTTTTGAGAGAAGTTGGGAGATATCCAGTTTGCAACGAAGAGTGTATAATGGTAGTGATAAGAAAGATTATAGAGTTGATACTCGATTTAATCAGAGCAGTAGGGAAGGGGTCAAGAGGACATGTCGAGGTCTTCATTTTCCTGATGAGTGCCTCAACCTGTCCCTGTGTGGGAAGGGCAAAATGACAAAAGGAAAATGCTGTAGTTAGGGGGGTAGATGGCAGAATACTGTGACATGTTAAACTAGAACGGATGGTATAAATTTTTGAAATGAAAAAATCAAGAAATTTATTACACTGATTTTCTGTACTGATGTTATGTATGTGACTTGGTGGACCGAAGAGATGATTTACTATTTTGAAAAGTTGTTTGGAATTTCCTGAACTATTGTTAATGATATTAGAGAAATATTGTGACCGTGCAAGACTAAGCGATTTAGCATATAACCTCTGATGTTCCCTGTAAGCATCCTTGTGAACCGTTGAACCTGTAGTAACAAAGCGCCTCTCGAGAACCCTCCCAGCCGCCTTCTGTCTATGCAGCACACCAGTGTACCATGGGGCAGAGCGACTGAAGGTTACAGATCGTGTCTTCAGAGGGGCATGAGTTTCAAGCATTGATCACACAAGCCCATGAAGAGAGGTATGATGGGCAGACGTTGTTAGTTGTTGAAGATCATCTGAGATGTGTTCAAGGTTAATGTTTTTCTTAAATTCTTAAACTTAAACTCCTCCACTTGAGGCAAGGACACTCCACCAACCTAAAGAGGGCAAAGCACCTCTTTCCGGTCAAGAACCATGGCCTCGGATTTGGAGGTGCTGATTTTCATCCTGGATGCTTCACACTCAGCTGCAAACCGCTCCCAGCAATGTGAACCAAGCTCCTGCTGTGGTCGTACAGCGACTGGCTAGCCCTTAACAAAGGACCCTGGACCCCATACTCCCGGAGCACCCCCCACAGGGTGCCCCGAGGGACACGGTCGAACGCCTTCTCCAGATCCACAAAGCACATGTGGACTGGTTGGGCAAACTCCCATGAACCCTCTAACACCTGATGGAGGCTCCTCCTGAATCTGAGGTTCGACTAGCGGTCAAATTCTCTTCTCCAGTACTCTGGAATAGACCTTAGCGGTGAGGCTGAGGAGTGTGATCCCCCTATAGTTGGAACACATGTTCCGGTCCCCCTTCTTAAACACAGGGACCACTACCCCAGTTGGCCAATCCAGAGGCACTGTCCCCGTCCACCACGCGATGTTGCAGAGGTGTGTCAACCAAGACAGTCCCACAACATTCAGAGACTTAAAGTACTCAGGACGGATTTCATCCACCCCAGGAGACTTGCCACTGAGGAGCTTTCTGACCACCTCGGTGACTTCGGCCTGGGTGATGGATGAGTCCGCCTCTGAGTCCCGAGTCTCTGCTTCCTCTTCGGAAGACTTAACAATGGGATTGAGGAGATCCTTGAAGCATTCCTTCCACCGCCCGACAACATACCCAGTCAGGGTCAACAGCTCCCCACATCGGACGGTTTGCCAGAATTTCTTCGAGGCCAACCGACAGTCCTCCTCCATGGCCTCTCCGAACTCCTCCCAGACCCGGGTTTTTGCCTCTATGACCGCATGGGCTGCAGCACGCTTGGCCTGTCGGTACCTGTCAGCTGCCTCCGGGGTCCCACTTACCAACAAAGACAAGTAGGACTCCTTCTTCAGCTTGATGGCATCCCTTACTTCCGGCGTCCACCACCAGGTTC
Organism: Thalassophryne amazonica; assembly: GCF_902500255.1. Taxonomy (NCBI): domain Eukaryota; kingdom Metazoa; phylum Chordata; class Actinopteri; order Batrachoidiformes; family Batrachoididae; genus Thalassophryne; species Thalassophryne amazonica. The sequence goes on along the minus strand of NC_047116.1, from coordinate 5,158,202 downwards.
GGGGATTGCCGCCGCGACAGGCACCAGAGACCTTGTGACCACAGCTATGAGCGGCCGCATTGACAATGGAGGTGGAGAACATGGTCCACTCAGGCTCCATGTCTCCAACCTCCCCCTGGATCTGAGAGAAGCTCTCCCGGAGGTGGGAGTTGAAGAAGACCTCGCTAACACAGAGTTCCGACAGTCGTTCCCAGCAGACCCTCACGATACGTTTGGGCCTGCCAGGTCTGACCGGCTTCCTCCCCTCCCAGCGGATCCAATTCACCATCAGGTGGTGATCGATCAACAGCTCAGTCCCTCTCTTCACCTGAGTGTCCGAGACATGTGGCCGAAGGTCAGATGATACAACTATAAAGTCGATCATTGACCTCCGGTTCAGGGTGTCCTGGTGCCACGTCCACTTATGCACATGCTTGTGCTCGAACATGGTGTTTGTGATGGACAAACTGTGATTAGCACAGAAGTCCAACAACTGAACACCACTCGGGTTCAGATCGGGGAGGCCGTGCTTCCCAATCACTCTCCTCCAGGATCTCACTGTCGCCGCCCTCGCGGGCGTTGAAATCCCAGAGGAGAACAATGCAGTCCCCAGCCGGAGCAATATCTAGTACCTCTCCCAGGGACTCCAAGAAGGTCGGGTACTCTGCACTGCCGCTCAGCCCGTAGGCCGTGTCAACAGTGACAGACCTGTCCCCAACCCAAAAGCGTAGTGACGCACCCCTCTCGTTCACTGGGGTGAACTCCAACACATGGTGACTGAGCTGGGGAGCAATAAGCAATGCTAAGCTCTCCGCCTCTCCCCGTGGGCCACGCCAGAAAAGTGGAGCGTCCAGCTCCTCTCCTAAAGCTGATGATTTAATCTGTTTTAGATGGAAATAGTTACCTCAAATTAATCAAATATATACTTGGAAAGTGAGTGATGACTAAATTAATATTTTCAGGTCTATTTCATTTATTCCATGTAACTTAAAATGTTAAACTGGGTTTAACTTTAAGTTTGCTGAGGACACATTTGGGGATCGATCCCAGATGATTCTAGATGGGACCCCAGTCCATCACAGGTTACTGCCCCAGGCCTGGGGGAGATGACTCTGATGTCACAGTTGGACTTCACAGAGCAGATTTCCTCCTGATTTGATCATATTAAACTGACTGCAGGACTCAACTATAATGGATCTTAAAAGCTGTTTTTTTTTTTTTTTTTTACCAACTTGAAATATTAAAAAGAAGTCGAGTCATGACCTCATTCAGAGTGAGATGAGACTCCTTGTCCTTTTAAAGTGTTGGGAACTTTGAGGAAAAAGCATATTTGCTCTTTGGAATTACTGTCATAAATAGTAAAGAGGATTTAATAGTCCAGAGAATATTAAATGTTAATACATGAGAGGCTGAGATAATGACACAATCACACTGACGGACTTCAAAGACCTTTCTCACCTCAGTCAGAGGCAGACGTGCAGCTTTTTACCGTGTGTGTGTGTGTGTGTGTGTGTGTGTGTGTGTGTGTGTGTGTGTGTGTGTGTGTGTGTGTGTGTGTGTGTGTGTGTGTGTGTGTGTGTGTGTGTGTGTGTGTGTGTGTGTGTGTGTGTTGCAGCCGTCAGTATGTTCTCATTATACCACTGTTAATTTTATGGGACAAATCAGTCATAATTTCAGCCAATGATCAAGTAAAACTGCTTTACATCATATTAGTAACACATTTAAAGATCCAACTACGAGGTCTGTTAGAAAAGTATCCGACATTTTTATTTTTTTCAAAAACCATATGGATTTGAATCACGTGTGATTGCATCAGCCAAGCTTGAACCCTCGTGGGCATGCCTGAGTTTTTTCACGCCTGTCGTTTGCGTCATTCACCTGTGGGCAGGTTTTGTGTGAGCAGTGGTCCACCCCTCTCGTCAGATTTTTATTGCGAATAAAATGTCTGAACGATTTGGAGCTTTGCTGCATCAATTCTTTCCAGAAACTGTGAGAGACCTCCAGGTGGACACCATTCGGAAAATTCAGATGGCTTTCAGGGACGATTTTATGGGGATCACACAGATTAAGGAGTGCTCCAGCCGGTTTAAAGACCGCCCACAGCTGCTGAGAGCGCTCCGAGCGCCGATCGAGAGGCTGAAACATCTAGGTCATATCCGAGAAATTGTGGATGAGCCTGGACATGCCAGAACATGTCCTGTGAGGCTTCATCACGGCGTTGCTTTGCGCCATGCGGCACCTCCGCAACGCGCGGAATTCCTCCGCTCCTCTTTCCATGACAAAAACTCCTGTAACAGTGGAATGTGCTGTTCATTTCCAAACTGGACACTGTGTTGATCTGGGACGTCGTCTGACTAGCACATGAATTGCGGAAGACATGGACATCAGCACTTTTTCAGCACATTGAGACAGATGTGTGGAGGAATTCTGCGCGTTGCGGCGGTGCCGCATGGTGCAAAGCAACGCCGTGATGAAGCCTCACAGGACATGTTGTGGCATGTCCAGGCTCATCCACAATTTCTCGGATAGTCACACGACTGAAAAGCCACCGAAAGCCATCTGAAAGCCATCTGAAAGCCGTCCTGTGAGACCAACACGGAGGTGGTTTTGTCCCGTGCCATGAACGGCTCCGTGGCGCATCCCTCCGCTTCTCTTTCCATGAAAAAAACTCCTGTAACAGTGGAATGTGCCGAAAAAGTACTGATGTCCACGCCTTCTGCCATTTTTGTGTAAGTCAGACGACGTCCCGGATCAACAAAGCCTTCACGTTGGAAATGATCTGGTTGATTCAGCGGGGTGTCAGCCTGTCGATTGGTGCTCGGAGTGCGCCGCGCTCTCAGGCGCTGTGGGCAGTCTTTAAACCGGCTGGAGCACTCCTTAATCTGTGTAATCCCCATAAAATCGTCCCTGAAAGCCATTTGAATTTTCCGAATGGTGTCCACCTGGAGGTCTCTCACAGTTTCTGGAAAAAATTGACGCAGCAAAGCTCCAAATCGTTCAGACATTTTATTCGCAATAAAAATCCGACGATAGGGGTGGACCACTGCTCACATAAAGCCTGCTCACAGGCGAATGACGCAACCAACAGGTGTGAAAAAACTCACACATGAGCACGAAGGTTCAAGCTTGGCTGATGCAATCACACATGATTCAAATCCATATGATTTTTGAAAAAAATAATAAGGTCCGATACTTTTCTAACAGACCTCGTATCTGTCTCTGTTCCACCAGGACAGGTGTGTGTGTGGGGGGGGGGGGAGGGGGTGTGTGTTAAATATCACTGTGATTCATATGTCATACAGAAACAAATGACTTGTTTTGTTCTGTGTTTTTATAAACACTGAATCATTTCAACCACAATTACATTGATCAATGTGGTTGGTGCGCTTGGTTTCAGTGTGGAAGGTTCCTGGTTCAAACCCCACCTCTGCCACATTCCTCCACATAATGTGGAGTTGTGTCAGGAAGGGCGTAAAACTTGTGCCAAACCATCATTCAGATCCATGTTGGATTTGCTGTGGCGACACCGAGTGAAAACAAGGGAACAGCCGAAGGGTCTTACTGACTATATCTAAATTTTTTTAATTATATCAAACTGTCTGTGCAAAATTTGGTGCTTTAATCTTAAAACTATCTTCAACAACAGTAACAAAAAAACAAACAAAAGAAATACTTTTCTTCTTCATTCCCATCTTTCATACATTGATGTAAAATATATACTGACTGTGTTTTTGTTCAAGTCGTGTTGTGGGTGTCATGGGGTTTGTTTTTTTGTTGTTGTTTTTTTTTTCATTATTTTTACTAGTTTGGGAAGTTTTGTGATTTATCCTCTGGTGCAATGTATACACAAAAAATCTTGTTGTCAACAATTTGAATCAGACTTTCCCAGAATCAAAGCAATTAACAAAATAAACTTGAACAAAATCATCAAAGAATAAATGTTGATAATAAAAACACACTCCAACAATGCACAAAAATCCAAAATTAAAGACCTCATAATACAAAAAAATGTGCAAACTTTCTTTTTTTTCATCCTCTTCAAGAGGTGGTTTTTTGACAGACGTGACTTTTATACTCTGGAAAATGTAAGATTTCTTGAATGCACAAAAAGGGTGAATTTAGCCAAAGAATTTCAAACATGAACAATTTGAAAACTGGATTTTGTCTTTTAATGTGAACAGTAATGTGCACGAGTGCTGCAGGTTCGACAAAACCTGTTCAGGTCCCACTTTAGCCGGAGGCTAAAAATAAAGAGATGGAGAACAGAAACCTTCTTCCAGATGTAAATTTCTTCTTTTCTGTGTTGGTGACTGAACGCGGCGTCTCGTCTCTGCAGCGTCTCTGCAAACAAGCCTTTCTGTCGAACACGCTCGGGTTTGATATTCTGCTCCCACAGTGGTTTTGTTTCACAGCCCACAGCATCTGAGTAATGAACCCCTCTGCCAGGAGCTGACCTCTTTCTGCCGCTCGGATCCACAGTGAGACGCGGGCACATATCTGTACACACTTTCATCGTGTGCCCGACTTCAAGCCACACATCAGAAAAACATCCCCTGGATATTCAAATTCAATGCAAATGTATTTACAGAGCACTTTCAACATCCAGAGTGCTTTTCAATTTGAACAGCAGCATTAAAATATGCAGCCAGCAAGAACAAAAACCTGTGAACATAAACACAAATCAGAAGTGGCACCTTAAAATTAAAGATTTTTTTTTAAAGTAGACTTAAACATTTCAGCATAAATCACTTGTTTTAATATCAGCTGATGAACTATTACATCAGGTTGGAGCCAAGTAAGTTAAGACTCTCCAAACTTCTTCACACACAGCAGGTCACCAACTTCTGGCCACAGGACATGTGGTGGCACATAAGGCTCAACCATCTCCACATGATCAGGAGGAGCACAACCACTTAGTGTTCTATATTTTAACAGAAGAACTTCAAAGTCAAACTGAACATATACGAGTGAGGAAGGAACCCAACTGTGGGAGCAAAGAGCCGGAATGTGGAACAAGGAGCCAGTGAGGAGCCAGAACATGGAACAGGGAGCCAGTGAGGAGCCGGAATGTGGAACAGGGAGCCAGTGAGGAGCCGGAATGTGGAACAGGGAGCCAGTGAGGAAGGAACCCAATTGTGGGAGCAAGGAGCCAGTGAGGAGCTGGGACGTGGAACAAGGAGCCAGTGAGGAGCCAGAACATGGAACAGGGAGCCAGTGAGGAGCCAGAACATGGAACAGGGAGCCAATGAGGAGCTGGAATGTGGAACAAGCAGCCAGTGAGGAACGGGAACATGAAACAGGGAGCCAGTGACAAGCCGGAACGTGGAACAGGGAGCTGGTGTTGCAAACCAAACAGTCCACACCTAAAGATTAGTCCGCCTGGTCTCCATTGCACATGCATCATTTCAAGCTCAGCCACTCGTCTAAGACAGAGTCTCTTCACCCAAAGCGATCAAATGGATTAATGGGATTATTAACCATCAGATGACAAAGTAAAAACTCTTACTCTTCTAAAGTCAGTTTGAAGCAAAAACGAGGTGATACTCTGTGATGCTTTGAAATGACCAACTCCCAGTGAACGCATCAGCTAGCAGCTTGTGTAGCTGCTGCGTTCTGATCACTTCCTCCATCTTTTATGATGAAATAATTCTGAATTTATGTGGAAACGATTGTTGTACAAAAGTTTCAGATATCTGTGTCTGAGACAGATGATGACTGGAGGCAGTTTTAAGCAGAAACAAGGTGATAATCGGTGAACCACGGCTGATGACGCATGCGCAGGGGGGACCGATCTTTAGGGGGACCGATCTTTAGGGGGACCGTTCGGTCGGCCACACTGGAACGTGGAACAAGGAGCCTGGGAGGAGCTGGAACATGTAACAATGAGGCTGTGGGGAGACAGAACATGAAACATGGAGCTGGAACGTGGAGACGGTGAGGAGATGGAACATGCAACAATTTTACATTCCAGCTTTATATAATTTAACAAAGAACTTACACATATTTGTGGTTCTGGCAAAATATTTGCTGTGAGCAATATTTTTTGTTTCTGCCCATTCTGAATATTTTTAGCAGTCTGTCTTCCAGTTTCACATTTCTGAACTCTGAGTTTTATTTTCATTTTTTTTTCCAAACGTTTGATTCTGTCACTGTATTTTTTGGAGCAGACTGATTTTTGTTGTTTTCTTCATCGGGTGCGCTGCACTAAATGTGTTATTTTTACTGACACTAATATGAATTATTATTTGTTGGTCCAAAACAGCTCCGGGTCAGGTGGAGTTGTTGTCTTAATTTGTTCAGCAGTGTTTGGTTTGCTGCAGCTACAATTCCACAAAAAATAAGGTCATAAGTACAAACTCCCCCAAGCAATCTATAAAATATGTGTTATTTACTCTTGTGGTTTCTGTAGGTTCTTTATTTCTACACCGCAGTGTAAATGCTGCTGCCAAGACGTCTCCATAATGCCAAAATACACTTCACACATTCATTTAAATCAGACACATTAATACACCAAGTGATCCAGCAAACATTTTAAAAATAATGACCTTTTTTAAAAATACATCATGTTTACCTGATGAAGCAACATTTCTTTTAGGTGCTTTTGTGCAAGTTATAAATCTGTTTGTACTTAATCAGGTTTTATGAATCTTTTACTCATTCAATCAAAATCTATCAGTCAAAATTTAAACAAAAAATATCTCCATATTTCAAAATCACATAACATTGATAATTAATACACTCCTAATTTATGGACATAATTGTTTTAGACTGTGAATTGTGATGCTGTAGTGCCCCCTGCTGGCTGAATGAAGGCCATGGCACTGAGCAGCCCTTACTGGTTGTTATTGCTGTTCCAGCCGCCCGGCGCTGCAGATGTGGATGGGATCAGATTATGGTGTTTGATAATCTCTTGTTTTTAATTCACTGCTGCCTCAGATGTCACACTGAAGCTGCTCGCGCTCTGAACTGCGCTTCCCTTCAGTGCTGTCAATTGTCTCCGACAGATCAAGATTGATTCTCGTCACGGAGACGTGCTGACTGACGGCTTCTTCAGCCTTTGCCTGAACTGATTTTAAGGCATCTCTCTGCATAAAGCAGCTTTTTTCGGGTTCAAAGAGGTGAGATCAGCTCGTGAGTGACCTCACTTCCTGTGATACAGAGACACATGAAGAGGCTGGAACATAATGGGAATTTTCATCTTTGGAAAAGTTCATATTTTGTCTTGTAAAGACCAACGACATTTTGTGCTAATCAAATTAAGTTCATGGGGATGAATCATCGTGCTGTAATTTATATCTTTAATGTTTGTCAAACTTTTGTTGTTTTTGTGTCTGTACCGTGTGGACCAGCGTCCCATCCGGGGGAACCGTGGACTCTCATCCTCCTCCATGCTGAGAAATCCAGGGATAAGTCTCAGCCCGATGGACTGCAGGGTCTATATAGGATGAGGACTTTCTGAATGTATGTTTTTCGGGACTCTTGCATCCTGAGAGGATTTTCAGAATAATACATTTAAACTGAATTTAACCAGATGATCTCATTAAAGATCTTCTCACATATTTCAGTGTGGCATCACATGACAACATCTTTGTCTTTATCTTAATGTTCCAGCTGAATACTGTCTTCATATTTCTGCTGGGTTTTTTTTTTTTTTTTTTTTTGGTGTGGGGGGGGGGGGGGGGGGGGTTCTGCCCCTGTGGTTAACAATGGTGTTTTGGAGGATGTGAACACAGAACACGTTGGTGCTGTTGTGTTCGTAAACGTGTTCATGTCTGACCACTGTTTCTGTGAACATATCCTTAAATGTCCAGCTTTAGTTTTGTATGTCAGATGCACATTTTGATGTCCTTGACTGCAGCAGAAATGGACATGAAATAAATTAAATTGAGCCAAAAGTAAAACATTTTCATGTTTTTTATAATTAGGAAGCTGATTACTGTTAACAGGACTGTCAGAAAACTGCAGCCTAAAAATATCCATCCATCTAATTATTATGCAGAATTATTATGCAGAATGTGATGAAATTAAAAGCTTTTTTTTGTGTGTAAATTCTGGTTCTGGCCACATGAATTCACTTGCTTGTGATTAAACGTTCCATTTTTCATGCTGTCCTCCTTCACGTTGTCCTTGGTGTCACTTTGATTCAACCTTTTGTGCAAACAAAGGTTCCACCTCATCGTAATTCCACGTGAAAGGTCTCCCAGTCTTTTGAAGTTGGAGTGAGGTACGACTCTGAAAGGTGTTTTTTTTTTTCCCTGTGAGACTGAGTGAGGAGGACAGAAAAAAGCCAAATAGTCATTGTTCATGCTCCTGGTAATTTTCTCTCAGTTTGTGGATCAAAGCTGGACTGGAAAAAAAAAAAAAACACAGCACCTGCAGCGTTGGTACGCCGCATACAAATGTAGATCAAACAGCAGTCCTGTCTGATGGAATGCTGATCTCCACCGGGCTCAAACCCGGCTCTCCTGGTCTCACAGAAGAAATAATTCATAATAATATTAAGGAAGTTGCCCTTAAAGTTGACCAACAGGTGACACAGTAGATTAGTGGTTAGCACTGTCACCTCATAGCGAGAAGGTTGTGGGATCACTTCCTGCCTGGTTCCCCCGGTGTCCTCCAGCTTCCTCCCACTTCCAAAGACGTGCAGGTTCAGTGAACTGGACACATTTAATTGACTGTAGGTGGGCATGTGGGTTTGTTTGTATGTGACCCTGCCCAGGGTGAACCCCGCCTCTTGCCCACTGAACGCTGGGATAGGCCCCCCCCCCCCCCACCCCATGATCCTTGCTTGAAAAAACAAGTACTGAAAATGAAGGAATAATAATCTTTTTATTATTATTATTATTATTATTATTATTATTCCTACGTTGTGTGTATGTTGCAAATCTTAACAAAAAAATTACTTCCTGGAATTTGCTCGTTTGGAGGAGGTGGGCGGGGCCAACAGTAGATATAATGGAGGTGTGGGTGGAGCTTACACCCTTTACTTGAATTTATAAATCTGACGATAGTTGACTTCTCATGTGAATTGTGGATTTGTTGTCCTCATGCTGTCTTAAAGCCTTAATCAGATTTGTGAACTTGGATCATTTTTATGTTGGTCTTCAAACTACCTAAACCAGTAAAGCAAGTTTTTACCTGATTTTAGTGAGTTTATTTCAGATACTGACAACAGTCTAACTCGTGGCAATTCATCAAAAGAAGGTGTGAAGTCATCTTAAATGGTCTTTGATAGTTTTGGCTTTAGACGGTTTATGCAGAAACCAACACATACTTCTGAATATTGCAAACTGAAAACCTGACTGGTTACCATCTTCCATCTCTTCTGTCTTATTATTGTTGTTATCACCATCATCACTGTTGTTGTTGTTTGTTGTTACTATAAAGTTTTAGACATGTTTAAATTTTATTTATGCACAGTTTCACTACGACGCCCTACAAAGCTGAAGATTTAGTTTATTGAAGTCTTACCAACTGGTGTTTAGGCGCGCAGATGACAAAAAAAAAGTCGACCCTCCATGATTGTCATAAATTCTAAGTCAGTACAACAGACACACACACACAAAAAAAAGGATAAAGTGTGAATTTTCTTTTCTTAACATTGGGAGAAGAGTTTGTCTTTTAGTGCTTGTTGTTTTTGACCACAGTAAACCAGATGAGTGTTCTTCATGTGCTTTCTTCTTCATCTCCAAACCCTCAGGTCCTCCACTGTTACAGGGGCCGGTCGGTCTGTGGCCAGTCAATGTGGAGTCTGTTACCATTTGAAGATTTGTTTATCTTAAAGCAGCACTTGCTGGTCAATGGAGAATATCCGTGGGAGAAAGCAATGAAGGATCTCTGAGTCATTGAGGGCCATGTTGAGTGTTAAATTTGGTCACGGATCTTCTACCTGAACATGTTCTGTTTTCTGCTGGTACCAGCTTGAGGTCCGTCCACTTACATCTGACAGTTTTATGAGGAATATGGTTCACCCTAATTTAATATTACAAAGACAAACAATGACATCAGATATTATATGATGGGGGGGGGGCTTCTCTAAAATTTTGGACTTCAAATATTAAACAAGCAAAGACAACACAACGGACATAACAGGTTTGTTCTGTTTTGTGACTTGTGTGAAATTTTTTGTCTTGTCATAGAAAAGAACTGTTGCTACCATTAATCAACTCTGATTGTGTCAGACATCAATCCCGCCATCATGTTTGCATTGGGTCGCAATGGAGATGATGACGGCGGGTTGTTGTTGAGCACGAGCAATTTCATGCCTCCTGACAGGATTTAAATATGCACCAAACGCTGCCAAGAACGTGGACCTGTAGTTGCACTTGCTAGCAGTTTGTGCAAATCGGGGAAGGAGACACTTAAAAACTGTCCTAAAAACTGAAGGACACGTGTGTCTGAGGAACGCTTTTTGTCACAGTTTATTTTTTTAAAGAAAATTTATTAACAGAAGTATTGGCGGTAATGGATTTTTACTCTACGTTTGGTTTTGTGTGCTTCTATGACAGTGAACTGAATAAAAAAAAAAGTGTAGCTGGCTGCAGGACGGCGTCAATATTCTGACGAAAAAAGTCAGTCATAAAAGACCTATGCTGGTTTGCTCCTGAACTATGGCCAAAGCTGTGGAACATGGACAAAAAAGTGACATGACATCATGCTAATTAGCGGGACAGGTTAGCCTTGGCTCCCTCAATGGAAAACAAAGACAATTAGAGGCCCGACACTTAAAATCCACCACTGACACAACAATATAAATCTACTTACCAACAATCTTGATTATGCAGTTAGCAGAATTATGCGTCAGCATTTTCCACTTTTTGTCTGTGTTTTACAGTCATCCTTCCAAATATCTGCTGTCTGTTACAGTCAACTTTGACTTTGACATTGGCATTGACACCCGATCGAAGGTCATCAAGATTCTTCTGACTTTTAATGTTACAGAAGTAAATTTTTTGCTTTTCTGTTTTTTCTTTTAAATGAATGAAATAAATCCTCAACAATAATAATAATAATAATAAAATCCATAAAAGTGGTAACCATGATATAACCTGTCGCTCATAAAATACCTCTCTAGCAGTTCCAAAAACTAAGCTAGGTAGCAGCAAGCTAACAAGCTTGGCAAAGTCTCAACAGTGACTCAGCAAACCAATTATCCTGCTCAGTTAGCATGTAAACATTAAAGTGTGGACCGGGCAGATGCACTCAGTGATCTCAGCGGGGACAATCATGTCTCTGGGTCCTCAAGCTTTGAAGTCCAGAGACACCTGGGACGTACTTACTGAGTCATGAGGTCAAAGGCGTTTGGTGACGCGGATATCTTTACAGCTGCTTCCTGTCTTGCTGTACGGTTGTGAGATTTGGACCTCTGGTGATGTTTGGATGCAGGTCTCTTTGAAGGATCCTTCGAACCTGCTACAGTGACTGTGTGAGCGAAGTCAGCAGCCACATTTTGACCATGTGGTGCGTTTCACTGGTCATAATCTGTCACATGGGTACCTCACTCCAGAGGACCCCTGCAACTGGAGGAGAAGGACACGCCCATGTTTCACCTAGAACTATAGATGTATACTTTTAAAAAGAGGGGGCTGGACTAATGGTCTTCCTGGGTGGTTCTGTCCAGGAACCAGGGCAGTTCTAGGGTGTGGTGGGGGAGGTTTTGTGTGACATCAATGCATAGCATGTCACGGGCTAAACAATTAGCATGTTGACATTTTTGTGTAATGAATATGTTCTGCTAATGCATATTTTTGGGTAAAGTTTGTGATTTGACTAAATAATGTTTACATGTTCAGATTAGCTAACACATTAGCTACAGCTACATCACGTTAACCTCCTTCTACTTGATAGCACGACATCATCCCCTGGAGCTAATTCAGCAAAACCATCAGGAAACAGGTCAGCTTTAAGAAAGTATTTAGCTTATTGGAAAACCTTTATTTATCCAGTCATAGGTTTCAGTTCCTTTAAAGATCCAGTGTGAAGTCGCGCGGTGTAACTGAGTTGTGTGTCTTCCTGAAAGTGAAATCTTTCCTCTGAGTGCTCACGACAAGAATCCAACAGAGTAAATAATAGATTTTACCCACTGATGTTTGCCGATGAACAACTGTAGCAGAAAATCACTGGCAGTGGAGGCAGGAAGCACTCACGCCGCCCCGTGGGAGAGTTTGAGTGTGAGCCTCCAAACCGCTGCAGCTCAAGCGGGAACACATGAAGCCGCGCGACTTTAACGCTTATCACAAAAAACAAACGCCTGCAGAGAATGCCTGCTCAACATTCCCAACAGTCCCATCGCTATAACACTCACCGCTTTATATGGAATACAAGTCGCCAGATTAGTCGCTAGATAAGCTGATGAAGTTGCTAAATCTAGTGATAAAGTTGCTAAATTGGCAGCAATGAAACAGATTGCTCAGCAGACAGAATGTGGTGATGCAAATGTAAAGAACAACCAATCAAATTAGTAAAAAACAATATTTCAACTTGTATTTGTAATTTAATTCAATGTTTTCTCAGTAACTGCAGTGGATTACAATTACACTTATTATCTCATGTAATTGCATGTAACTAAATTACACATAAAACTGAAAAGTTACAGGACTTGACAGAGGATTGGGAAGTGTGGGAGGAGCTGCCTGAATCTGATCTCAAGTATGTATAAAGTAGCTGCTATAACACTGGAGACCAATAACTACAATGAATCCAGAAAGTATTCACAGCGCTTCACTGTTTCCACATTTATACACCCAAGCTCAACAACACTGTGATACAGTACTTTAATACATTTACTTTATTTTATACACACACTCATATATATATATATATATATATATATATATATATATGGATAGATAGATATACAGTGTATGCAGAAGGTATTCACAGCGCTTCACTTTTTCACATTTTGTTACAGTATGTTACAGCCTTATTCCAAAATGGAGTAAATTCAATTTCATCCTCAAAATTCTACACACAATACCCCATAATGACAATGTGAAAAAAGGAAATAAGGAATTACATGTACATAGGTATTTGCAGCCTTTGCGATGAAGCTCAAAACTGAGTTGTAACTGGTGCCAAAGGTGTATCAACAAACTACTGAGCAAAGGGTGTGAATACTAATGTACACGTGATTTCTTAGTTTGTGATTTTTAATAAATTTGCAAAAATTAACAAAAAAAAATCCAACCTTTTTTTATGTTGTCATTATGGGGTATAAAAATGTATTTACTCCATTTTGGTAAGCCTGTAACACAATAAAATGTGGAAAAAGTGAAGCGCTGTGAAAGTATTCACAGCGCGATACCACACCCATCCAGAGATAGGTGTGCACCTGTACACCTGCAACTTTTCCTGTATGTTCATTTTGTGAATTGTTCTGTAACTTATGTTTTGTAGCATGGCCCAAGCAGAAGGTCACCCCTTTGAGTCTTGTCTGCTTGAGGTTTCTTCCTCAGAGGGAGTTTTTCGTTACCACTGTTCTCTCGGGGTTAGTAAGGTTAGACCTTACTTGTGTGAAGCACCTTGAGGCAACTCGTGATTTGGCGCTATATAAATGAAAACAAATTGAAAATTGAAATTGAAATACTTTCCGGATGCTCTGTAACTGTAGATGAAGGAATACTAAACATCCTGCAGATTTCTTTACTGCTGAGAATTGTGACGTAATAATAGTATTATTTGGCTGTGTTTCAGATACATTATCATAAAAGTTGTTTGTTTTGATTATTTTTTTGTTCTTGTTGTGTCGTCTTGGTGTTTGCTCTGCTCCTGCTCCCCCTCCCTTTCTGTTTCTCCAGGTGCTGCGTCACAGAGCTGATTTTCATCACCTGTCTTCAATCAGCCCACCTGTTTAGAAGCCCTGGTTCAACCTCTCTGTCTTAGTCTGACAGGCTTCATGTTGTTTTTCTGACCGGTCTCTTGTTTCTCTGTTTCTCAGCGTTCCAGTTACCTGTCAGCTCGGTGGGTGGCCACCTGCTTCCAGTCTTGTGCCACTACATCTGTTCTGGTGCAGTCTGTGTCTCCAGCAACATTCCAAATTCTTTTCTATAATCATTCCAACAAAATTGTCATTTTGCTTTTCATCACAGCTCTGGTTTTTTTGTTTGTTTGTTTGTTTGTTTTTTGTTGTTGTTGTTTTGGGGGGGGGGTCCTACCTTGGTTTGATCGGCTTGACCATAACAATTCTTCCTGTTCAACATTCTGTAAATGTTGTGCTTTAAATATTGTTTTTCTGGGTGAAAAAGTTGTACTAACCTCAAGCTGAATGGTTTTTGTTTTGTTTGTTTGTTTGTTTTTTGCTGACGCATGAACAACATAGAGCTGAATTATTTTTGCGTCCTGCATTCGTTCTGTGCTGTTTCCTCCTGTTTGGAAACAGCAGCTGCAGCTGATAATTAGAAAACTCCAGTGTGCACGTGCACTAATGCAGCGTGCACTGAGCATGCAGGAATGACCAAAGCGTAACGACGCAGCGTGTGGAGCTCTGTGCACAGGATGCTGTTGTTGTGTTACCCTGTGACCCCGTGGAGGTGGTCTGACCTGTCCAGGCTGCAGGTCACCCCTCGTCCAGGACGTCTTTTTTTTTTTTTATACAAAATCTGTTCCTTTTGAAGTCAGGTCATTGAAAACTTTGGACAAATTGAGCCTTTCATGCCAGATTATCGTCAATAAGTTGAATCAACATTAAAATTTCATTGCACTTTACCTCGGTGCCTTTCAAGGTGCACTTAAGGTACGCGGAGCTGCGGTGTGCATTAGGAGGGGTTTGCCCGCTCGCTGTGCTCACTTACAGGGCATCTGAACGCTGATGGCTCAAACCAGGTCATCATCTCCCACAGAGCAAACTTTCTTTATTAAAGTGCTGCACAGGAGCAGCTGCACTTCACAGTTACAAGGACGAGCCTTTATGACATCATACCTGCAGTCTGGATGCCTCTAAGCCAGAAAACAGATAATGAAGGGATTTCAGGGTCATTTTATCCACAATATGTGCAGGAACCCAATTTGTTTTGTTTTGCTTTTTTGGTGGTGGGGCCCACTTGCAGTCATAAGTTTACATCCATGAAAAATTATCAAAGCCAGTTTTCCCCACATCGCTTTGCAGTCGAGTGGAACTCACAAAAACCTTGTTTCCAATTAAACCTGCTTTACTGGAAATGGCCCAGGTGGACTCTGAACAAGGTGTGGAAACAAGTGTTTCTGTGGTTTGTTAAAGACGTGAGCTCATGTGAGGTGGAAGAGTTTTCACTTTCTCTGTGATCAAAAACCAGCACACGAGGTGAAAGTTTTTCTTGGTAAGAGTTGAAAAAGGAACCAGATTGAGTTTTTCCTCATGACTGAAGGAAACATGGAGCTGGAGTTCAGCAGGTCAGGAAAGGATCTAGAGTCGGGGGGGTGATGTTATTAGATGTGCCGAAGTTATGCCACCCCCCATCACTGACACATTTTTAAAAATTATTGCCTTTTCCTGCATTCTAAGGCAGTCAGGAAAACTAAATACAGACTCTCTAGTTATCATTTTTTAATATATACAAATATAATGTACAGTGCATCCAGAACACAGCACTGCACTTTTTCCCACCTTTTTTTATGTCACAGCCTTGTTCCAAAATGGATGTGACATCATACTGAAGAAAACTTGAGGCTGTAATTGCTGCCAAAGGTGCATCAACAAAGTATTGAACAAAGGCTGTGAATACTTATACACGATTTGATATATATATATATATATATATATATATATATATATATATATATATATATATATATATATATATATATATATAGTTTGACAGAAACAAATTATCATTATACTTAAGTAAAACAAAATACATGTTATTTGGCTATTGTAATACAGACATACAGGTTCAGTTACAAGTCGAGGGGGTAGATATTGAAAGGGTACATGAAAATAAGTTTCTGGGGGTGATAATAGATGATAAGATAAACTGGAAGACTCATATAAAACATATACAAAGTAAACTGTCAAGAAGCATTTCAGTTCTAAACAAAGCGAAACATATTCTGGACCACAACTCACTCCGCATTCTTTACTGCTCACTGGTTTTACCATATTTACAGTACTGTGCAGAGGTATGGGGTAATACTTATAAAGGTACAACACAATCACTATCAGTAATGCAGAAAAGAGCTATAAGAATTATTCATAATACTGGCTATAGAGATCATACAAATCCACTATTTTTACAATCCAAATTCTTAAAATTCACAGACTTGGTTCATTTTCAAACAGTACAAATCGTGTATAAAGCAATAAACAATTTACTTCCAGCAAATATTAAAAATATGTTTTTTAACAGATGTCCAACAAATGTCCAAGCATGAACCAGTTCAAACAGCGGTACAAAAATATGTTTTTTTCTAGGTATAGGGAGGAGGAAGGGTAATGAGGGTTAGGGTGTTTTTGTTTTTTGCTTTGGCTTGTAAATATATAGTATTTTCTATGTAAGTAGGTATGTGTAGGTGTATATTTGTTTGTGTGTGTGTGTGTGTGTGTGTGTGTATATATATATATATATATATATATATATATATATATATAGATATAGATATAGATATATCTATATAGATAGATATATATATAGATATATAGATATAGATATATATATATAGATATATAGATATAGATATATATATAGATATCAGTTTATGTATGTAGGAATCTATGTGTATATGTGGCAAAGGGTATTACTGGTTGTGGGGAAGAAGGGGTAGGGATAAATAAGCTGATGCTTCACCCTACCACTTTTCAGACATGTTGGGTACACAGTAGGAACTTTTTTGTTGTTGTTTTCACTGATCTATCTTGTATTTGTTGTTGTATCAAATGTTCGAAATAAACAGTTTTCATTCATTCATTCATTCAAACTCATGATGATCCCTTTTTTTGACAGCAAGGGTATGATCTACATCCACTGGGTTCCCTCTGGACAGACAGTCAACAAAGAGTACTATGTGGAGGTCTTGAGGGAGTTCTGAAAGAGATTTTGTCACAAAAGGCCAGAGCTCTTCAAATCGGGTTGGTGGCATTTCCACCAGGACAATGCACCAGTCCACAACTCCATCCATATTTCCAACTATTTGACCAAGATGGGCATCAAGACGGTTCCTCACTCTACCTACAGCCCAGACCTTGCTCCCTGTGACTTTTGGTTGTTTCCCAAGCTCAAGGAAAACCTTAAAAGCAGTCATTTTGAATCCAGAAGTTGTTGGAACGATACAAGTGCATTTCATCTGAAGGGGAGTACTTTGAAGGGGACTAGAGTTTCATGCTTGTCCGGGGAAAAAAGTGTCCCTGCGAATAAAGTCTCAAAAATTATTGAAGGCACCTTGTGTGTGTGTATATGTATATATATATATATATATATATATATATATATATATATATATATATATATATATATATATATATATATATATATAAACACTGGAAATCTTCTACATGCAGCAGCGTTCATCAGTTAGCCTTTGTTTATGCAAAACCCCCATGTTTTATCACTGTTGGTAAGTGTGGAGGGCTCTAGGAAGAGTCCTGGTGGATCTGAACTTCTTCCATTTACAGATGATGGAGTCCACTGTGCTCACTGGGACCATCAAAGCAACAGAAATGTTTCTGTACCCTTCCCCAGATTTGTGTCTCCAGACAATACTGTCTCTGAGGTCTACAGACAATTCCTTTGACTTCATGCTGTGGGACCTTATATGTAGACAGGTGTGTGTGTCTTTCCAAATCATGTCCAATCAACTGAATTTACCCCAGGTGGACTCCAATTAAGCTGTAGAAACATCTGAAGGCTGATCAGTGGAAACAGGAGGCACCTGAGCTCAATTTTGAGCTTCATGGAAAAGGCTGTGAATACTTACAATTTGGATGATTTCATAGTCTTTTTTAATTTTTAATAAATTTGCAAAAATCTAACAAAAAAAAACCCTTTTCACATTGTCATTATGGGGTGTTGTGTGTAGAATTTTGAGGGACAAATGAATTTCCTGCATTTTGGAGTAAGTCTGTAACATAAACAGTGAAAAAAATGAAGCAGTGAATATTTTCCAGGTAATAGATAGATAGATGGATATCTTTTCCCATAAGAGTTTGAAATGTCTTCAGATGATCCAGAAAGTGGCTACTTTAGTTTTGACTAGAAGCAGGAGATTTGATCACATCCCACCTGTTCTGATTTCCTGTGAATGTACCAGATTTTAAAATGTTGTTGCTGACTTCTAACTGCTCACACTGATGTCAGATATCTGTATATTATCTGACGAGAAGCTTCTTCCAGGAAAGGCAGGGCTCTGGCCTCGGGTTAGGGTCTGTGCCAATAGACCTCTTGGTGAGACTGTCACTCGGCTGGACGGTGAGCGGAGCAGTGGGCTGCTGGTTCTCTCCACGTTCCAGACTCTCGCTGCTTGTGTCGGTGCTTCAGAGGTCCTCAATCATGTGGTGCTCTAAAAGGGGTTGTGTCTTTTTTTATTTCCCTCTCCAACATGATGTAGTTACCATTAAGTAACTTTCAGGAGTCCTTCAGGTCCCTCTGACGGGAGTGAGAGCTTCACGCTCACCGTATTGGACATTTCCATGACAATTTCTTGTCTGCTCGAGTCGTGTCTGTTCATAAAGTTTGGGAATTACTGTGCTGCTTCAGTGTCAGTGAGAAGTGATATCATGCCGCAGCTCAGACACTTTAATCATATGCTGAAATCCTCCTCCACTCCATACAGCTGCATGTCCTACTTATGGACTCTTCCTGCTCTGTCTTCTGACAGTCTATTTGAGCCTCTGTGGGTTTAAAGCAAAACGAAAAAAGAACTGATATTTTTTTGAGATTATAAAGTTGTTGGGTCTTATTCCCACCCATGTCCAAGGAAGTTGGGTCACCCGAGGCCCAAAGCTGGTGCAAATGCCTGGTGTCTCTGGCTGTGGCATCTGGTGGCCCCTGGTACACCATCCCCCCCCGGTACATCGTCCTCCCGGTACATCGTCCCCCCGGTACATCGTCCCCCCGGTACATCGTCCCCCCAGTACATCGTCCCCCCAGTACATCGTCCTCCCGGTACATCGTCCCCCCGGTACATCGTCCCCCCGGTACATCGTCCCCCCGGTACATCGTCCCCCCAGTACATCGTCCCCCCAGTACGTTCTGTGAAGTTTCACTGGATCCTTTTAGGGGTTTTTTGTTGTTGTTGTTTGTTTCATCATCTGCTGTTTCAAATGAAGCAAACATCCGGCACTAAACTGTGACTAGTGATCCGAGTGGTTCAGATTTTTATACTTGAGCTGTTCCAGCCCTAATAGAAACACAGGTAGAAGAGTTCTGACATTTGGGAAGTTGATGGAGTGAAACTTGCAAGTTTCTTGTTGAAGGAGTTGCAGAGGATTTCAAACCGGAGGAGCAGCGGCACTGAGGGATTGTAGTTCTGTGGATCTGTTCTAGGTGGCGGTCCTGGATGATGTTAACCTGCCGCCTGCGTGGCCCCGCCCCCACATAAGTGACAGGTGGCTGATTCAGGGCCTGCAGGTTTGCTGACATCTCGACTCGGGGCACAGGGAAGCGTCTCGGTGTGACTGTCCACTCGGGTGTTTAATGCCTCCTCTCACTTCTTAAGTGGTCGTAACAGTTGGACACCTCCCTGTGGGTTGTCTTCTGTCTCCAGCAGTGATGCTGGCAGGTCGTTTGTGGATGTGGGTGTTATTTCTGGCCGGGCTCCGAGGCCGCGTGACTTAAAAACTCGGGCTGCTGCGCCTGAAGCTAATGGAGACAGACAATGACAAGCTCACAGGTGGAGAGCCAGCGTCTCTCCCAGGTGCTGCTAAATAAAATAACGGGAGTCACCGGGACGCCGCCTCTGCACCACGCGGAGCAGCACTAACGGGATGAGCCTGTGAATTACTGCACTGTGAAAGACAGTTACAATTATCCCCGACTGAGCACTTTTCTAATGTCGAGGCGTTCTGCTGCTCAGCTCGCCGGATTAATGTTGAATGAACGCGTGCTGTGCTAATAAAATCTGCATGGTCTGCACGGCCTTTATTTCCAGCTTGCTGCCAAATGAAATCAGTTATTGTGGCGCAAACAAAGAGCAGAAGATGGTAAAATCATCACAGTCACACAGCGGCAAAGGCTGACGGAGTGCCGCCGTTAGAGGACGCGGTGGCCATCGTTCCCGCTGTCAAAGGCATCAATTATTTACCGCCGCGTATATGACCCAAATATAGCCAATTAAATATTGAGAGGTGAGGGATAATTAGCATAACGCGCATTAATAATATGCCAGGCAGTGATATCGTGGTGTAAATGTTTGAGCAGGAAAAAGCCGTCAGATTTTCAGTTACAAGCTGTTTATTTCACTTCTATTCAAAAATATGAGGCGCTTTGAATTTTAAATGCCGTTTACTCAGTTACAGCGCTGCATGGCTAGGACCCCACGAAGGCAGGAGTGACGTCACTAATGCCTTCATCAGCTGACGGAGGAGGGCAGCGGGTATTACGCATTTTGCATTATTATTACTTATCCTTGCACACACTGTTTGATGAACATTTTCCTCTACTTGCACCCACCTTGTGTTGTGTTTTCTTAAGAGCTGACGTAACATGTGAATTTCTCCTCTGTGAGATCAATAAAGTTTTATCTATCTATCTATCTTAATAACTAATATTCATTGCTGTTGCGACGTAGCCTCCAGCTTCACTGTAAGAGTGCTATACGTTATTTGACCAGCAGAGGTCAGTAGTCTGTAAAGAGCTGCTGAATGAATGAGGTCATGGAGCTTTTGGCACAGTGTCTCAAAGTGTCCGGGCACAAACGAGGCTTCATGTGAAATATTTGTTGCTAATTCCAGTATGTGACTGTACGTGTTTTTTCACCGTTCTCAGCTAGAGGAAGATTCTGGAAGAAGCTGAACATGAACTTGTGTATTGCGAGATGAGATGTGTAACAGCGCGGCCTGTCAACGACTTCCTGTTAACAACATGGAAGAAAATAAACGCAGCTCTGTGAAAGCTGTTAATGAACTTTAAAACAAAGGAATCACTTTTTTATTTCCTATTTTTGTCTTGATGTGTAAACAGGTTGTAAACTCTAAAGCAAAGTATCCAAATCAGCCAGAAATGTGAATGGAAGAATTTTTTTTTCGTCACTGTCCTACTGTAGCATTCTTGCCTTATGACATCATAAAGCTGTATTTTTGAATACCTTCTTCCATTGGTTGATGGGGTTAATAATGGACAGTTATTACTGTTTTGGTTGAGATTTGCAGTCCAGACCTGGATTCATTTCACTCTGTGTCGTCGTCCTCATCGTTTTAACTTCTGTTAACACCCCCCTTCACCCATCTCACTAGCACCACCTACAGGCTAAACTCTGTATTTTTAGTCTGCTTCAGGAATAGAGAGATTAATTACATTTTTGTGTCCTTGACTGAAGGTTCATTTGGTTTGATTTTTGTTCTGACTCTCTCTTGGACTGTTTGGGGCAAACCTGAAATCAATATTAAATATCTGAAGCACACTGACTGATTTCTGTTAACATCTGATTTTCTGCTGGAGCTGCTCTTTTCCACTTTCCTGTCTTAAACATTCAGAAAATGAAAAAGCTTTCAAGGGCTGAGCAGAGGTGTAATGAGTTCTCTGACTTATCAAACCTACTTTACCCTCACATTCTTCCGAAGTTTGCTGGAATTATCTTGGAAATGGTTCTGAGTTGTCATAATTGATTGGTCCTCCATTAAAGCACCAGACTGGACCAATGGGACTCACAAATGTCCTCTAAGATTTTGACAGAAGCTTATGCAAACCTAAGACAGACAGACAGAACATTTATTATTAACATGTCTCTGGATCACAGTTAGGATTTAGTGAAAGCTGTTTGCTACATCAGACACAAACTGAAAAGTTTAAATCCACAATAAAAGAGCAGCACTCCTCAGTGGAAAAAAAATTACAAGTAAAAAACTGACTGGTGCCTCTGTAGATCTGGTTCATCCTCCCAAACCTGATCGAACAAACATTTAAAGTATTGTGCAGATGTTATGAAGCTGATTTACCAAAAGAAATGATGCAAACCTGCAATAATCTTCTCATTCTCAGTTTATAGAAATGTTAAGTGTTAATCTTTGTAGTTCTAAATTCAGTCCCTGTCTGGTTCTGGGCTCTACACTCAGTCTCGTATAAAGTACCTCAAAGTGATACTTGAGTGAAAGTACAAGTATCTTACCATAAAAGTCTCCTTTAACAATATTTCTTGAGTAAAAGCTTAAAGTATCTGACATTTATTGTACTTAAAGTACATTTTATATGACAAATTTACTTTGATACTTAAGTAAAAGTACTGAGTAAAAGTAAAATCCAAAACGAGTGGAGAGTGAAACAACGACACGAAAAGAACAACAGTGTGGTGTCCAGAGAAACCAGAAGGGGGCCTCAGCCCCTATAAAAGGCTGGACCCGCCTCTGACGGAGCAGATGGTGTCAGGATGAGCAACACACACTTTTCTGTTAAACACAACAGTCATTTATAGCTACACAGTTGTGCCAAATTTAAGGGGGGGGGGGGGGAACAATGTAAGCATCACCACCACCAACCACTGCAAAGCAACTAAAGGCAGCGCTCTTTGTGCTCTCAAATCCAAAGTGCAGTGCCGCTTTGGATTTCCACAAACATTTAAAATAAAATAAATGAAACAAAACAGTCGGGCAGTTTTGTCTGTACTGAAAATTTCCCCTTAACGCCGACCATGCGCTGGTCCGAGAGCTGATCTGTGTGCCTGTATGTGCATCAACGTGCACGCATTTGGAGTCCAAAGTGCATATGGGTTTCACCCTCCACAGTCTTGCTCGTTCTCAGAGAGGGCGCAGATTCAATCTGTCATCTTTTTTATTATTTGTCTTTTAAACTTGTTTTATGCAGCAGGAGTGGAAGGCGCTCTGCTCCAGCTGTAGAGGACTGTATCTGTTGCGCTCCATCCGTAGAGGACTGTATCTGCTGCGCTCGGGCCGTAGAGGACTGTATCTGTTGCGCTCCATCCGTAGAGGACTGTATCTGCTGCGCTGCATCTGTAGAGGACTGTATCTGTTGCGCTCCATCCGTAGAGGACTGTATCTGTTGCGCTCCATCCGTAGAGGACTGTATCTGCTGCGCTGCATCTGTAGAGGACTGTATCTGCTGCGCTGCATCCATAGAGGACTGTATCTGCTGCGCTCCAGCCGTAGAGGACTGTATCTGCTGCGCTCCAGCCGTAGAGGACTGTATCTGCTGCGCTCTGTTATCTGCTGCACTGCATCCGTAGAGGACTGTATCTGTTGCGCTCCGTCCATAGAGGACTGTATCTGCTGCGCTCTGTCCGTAGAGGACTGTATCTGCTGCGCTCTGTCCGTAGAGGACTGTATCTGCTGCGCTCTGTCCGTAGAGGACTGTATCTGCTGCGCTGCATCCGTAGAGGACTGTATCTGCTGTGCTCGGGCCGTAGAGGACTGTATCTGCTGCGCTGCATCCGTAGAGGACTGTATCTGTTGCGCTCTGTCCGTAGAGGACTGTATTTGCTGCGCTTTGTCCGTAGAGGACTGTATCTGTGCGCTCCGGCCGTAGAGGACTGTATCTGCTGTGCTGCATCCGTAGAGGACTGTATCTGCTGCGCTCCGGCCGTAGAGGACTGTATCTGCTGCGCTGCATCCGTAGAGGACTGTATCTGCTGTGCTGCATCTGTAGAGGACTGTATCTGCTGCGCTCGGGCAGTAGAGGACTGTATCTGCTGCACTGCATCTGTAGAGGACTGTATCTGCTGCGCTCCATCCGTAGAGGACTGTATCTGCAGCACTGCATCTGTAGAGGACTGTATCTGCTGTGCTGCACCCGTAGAGGACTGTATCTGCTGTGCTGCATCCGTAGAGGACTGTATCTGCTGCGCTCCGGCCGTAGAGGACTGTATCTGCTGCGCTCCGTCCGTAGAGGACTGTATCTGTTGCGCTCTGTCCGTAGAGGACTGTATCTGCTGCGCTGCACCTGTAGAGGACTGTATCTGCTGCGCTGCATCCGTAGAGGACTGTATCTGCTGTGCTCGGGCCGTAGAGGACTGTATCTGCTGCGCTGCATCCGTAGAGGACTGTATCTGTTGCGCTCTGTCCGTAGAGGACTGTATTTGCTGCGCTTTGTCCGTAGAGGACTGTATCTGTGCGCTCCGGCCGTAGAGGACTGTATCTGCTGTGCTGCATCCGTAGAGGACTGTATCTAGAGGACTGTATCTGCTGCGCTGCATCCGTAGAGGACTGTATCTGCTGTGCTGCATCTGTAGAGGACTGTATCTGCTGCGCTCGGGCAGTAGAGGACTGTATCTGCTGCACTGCATCTGTAGAGGACTGTATCTGCTGCGCTCCATCCGTAGAGGACTGTATCTGCAGCACTGCATCTGTAGAGGACTGTATCTGCTGCGCTCTGTCCGTAGAGGACTGTATCTGCTGCGCTCCATCCGTAGAGGACTGTATCTGCAGCACTGCATCTGTAGAGGACTGTATCTGCTGCGCTCTGTCCGTAGAGGACTGTATCTGCTGCGCTCCATCCGTAGAGGACTGTATCTGCAGCACTGCATCTGTAGAGGACTGTATCTGCTGCGCTCTGTCCGTAGAGGACTGTATCTGCTGCGCTCTGTCCGTAGAGGACTGTATCTGCTGCGCTGCATCCGTAGAGGACTGTATCTGCTGTGCTCGGGCCGTAGAGGACTGTATCTGCTGCGCTGCATCCGTAGAGGATTGTATCTGTTGCGCTCTGTCCGTAGAGGACTGTATTTGCTGCGCTTTGTCCGTAGAGGACTGTATCTGCTGCGCTCCGGCCGTAGAGGACTGTATCTGCTGCGCTGCATCCGTAGAGGACTGTATCTGCTGTGCTGCATCTGTAGAGGACTGTATCTGCTGCGCTCGGGCAGTAGAGGACTGTATCTGCTGCACTGCATCTGTAGAGGACTGTATCTGCTGCGCTCCATCCGTAGAGGACTGTATCTGCAGCACTGCATCTGTAGAGGACTGTATCTGCTGTGCTGCACCCGTAGAGGACTGTATCTGCTGTGCTGCATCCGTAGAGGACTGTATCTGCTGCGCTCCGTCCGTAGAGGACTGTATCTGCTGCGCTCCGTCCGTAGAGGACTGTATCTGTTGCGCTCTGTCCGTAGAGGACTGTATCTGCTGCGCTGCACCTGTAGAGGACTGTATCTGCTACGCTGCATCCGTAGAGGACTGTATCTGCTGCGCTCGGGCCGTAGAGGACTGTATCTGCTGCGCTGCATCCGTAGAGGACTGTATCTGTTGCGCTCTGTCCGTAGAGGACTGTATTTGCTGCGCTTTGTCCGTAGAGGACTGTATCTGTGCGCTCCGGCCGTAGAGGACTGTATCTGCTGTGCTGCATCCGTAGAGGACTGTATCTGCTGCGCTCCGGCCGTAGAGGACTGTATCTGCTGCGCTGCATCCGTAGAGGACTGTATCTGCTGTGCTGCATCTGTAGAGGACTGTATCTGCTGCGCTCGGGCAGTAGAGGACTGTATCTGCTGCACTGCATCTGTAGAGGACTGTATCTGCTGCGCTCCATCCGTAGAGGACTGTATCTGCAGCACTGCATCTGTAGAGGACTGCATTTGCTGTGCTGCACCCGTAGGGGACTGTATCTGCTGTGCTGCACCCGTAGAGGACTGTTTCTGCTGCGCTCCGGCCGTAGAGGACTGTATCTGCTGCGCTCCGGCCGTAGAGGACTGTATCTGTTGCGCTCCGTCCGTAGAGGACTGTATCTGTTGCGCTCCGTCCGTAGAGGACTGTATCTGTTGCGCTCTGTCCGTAGAGGACTGTATCTGTTGCGCTCCGTCCGTAGAGGACTGTATCTGTTGCGCTCTGTCTGTAGAGGACTGTATCTGTTGCGCTCCGTCCGTAGAGGACTGTATCTGTTGCGCTCTGTCCGTTGAGGACTGTATCTGTTGCGCTCCGTCCGTAGAGGACTGTATCTGTTGCGCTCTGTCCGTAGAGGACTGTATCTGTTGCGCTCCGTCCGTAGAGGACTGTTTCTGTTGCGCTCTGTCCGTAGAGGACTGTATCTGTTGCGCTGCACCTGTAGAGGACTGTATCTGCTGCGCTGCATCCGTAGAGGACTGTATCTGCTGCGCTCCGGCCGTAGAGGACTGTATCTGTTGCACTCTGTCTGTAGAGGACTGTATCTGTTGCGCTGCACCTGTAGAGGACTGTATCTGCTGCGCTGCATCCGTAGAGGACTGTATCTGCTGCGCTCCGGCCGTAGAGGACTGTATCTGTTGCACTCTGTAGAGGACTGTATCTGTTGCGCTCCGTCCGTAGAGGACTGTATCTGCTGCGCTCTGTCCGTAGAGGACTGTATCTGCTGCGCTCCGGCTAACTTTCACCTCTGCATTGCCCAATCAAATTTCTTTTACTTTTATATTGTAGTAACGAGTAACAAAGACATTTAAAAGAAATGTATCAGAGTAAAAGTACAGATTTTACTGAAAATTCTCAAAATTTTACTCAAAATTCAGTAACAAAGTTTTTCTACTTCGTTACATTATAACACTGTCTACACTTAGCCCCAGAGGTCACTTTGTGTGCCAGGCAAGTAAAGTAATTTAACCAAATAATCCACGTGTATTTTCATGTGTAGGATCTGCCAGTACAATCTGATACCTTTATTTTCCTACATAGTGCTTTTACACAGAGCAAATTAAATTCAACCCAGTGTGCTAGAAGGACAATTTAAGAAAAAGCCCCTTCAATCCAAGCTGCTCCTTTGTTTTACTGTATTTCCTTGATTCATAGCCTGGGTAATTTTATTGTTTTTTAATCCGCGTGCAGACGCGGTGCCTAAACCAGGCAGGTTCTGATTCAAACCCGGTGATTATTAACAAACTGCTGCTTGCTGCCTGCTCTGTAATTTATGTTTCACACATATCCCTGGGTGTGGCGATCCAAGACAACCGCTTTACGTCGGTCATGTAGGTCAAGATATGGGCATGATGCGCTCATCCAACAGCACCAGCGGGTCGTCGTTACTGTCGAGCTCTGAGATGCTTCAACAGATCTGTTACAAACAGCTAATAAACACATGCAGATGATTGGTGGAGGTTAAAAATCTTTGATTGTTCTCATCTTGTACTTTCTCACAACATGAGCTCATGCCTGTGCACAAATGAGGAAGAAGGTATCACTGTGTTTTTGTTTTTTGTTTTTTTTCTGCCTGTCAGTCTGCCACCTTCTTGTGGACGAACTGCCGCTGCGTGAGTCTCGCTTACAACTAAATCAATATGATGGAGCTGGCAAAGCGACAAAGCCACAGATATATAGAGTGTAAGAGCTTCTCACAGTCAATATTTATGCAGCTACCGCACACAGCTCCCTCCAGTGAAAAACCGATGTAATCACTTATGCAAGAGCTTCTCCAGTTGAGCCAGCAAGGCGAGGTTAACAACATGTAACCTCAGAAAACAAATGAACCGTCAGCACGGCTGCGTAATAACATGGAGGAGAGCAGGCCCTCCGTTTAGAGGCACTTTACAGCCCAGAAAGTGGGATTGTCTTTGTTCTTACTTTGGAAAAGAGGTCAGGCCTCAGTGGTGAGGTGGTGGGACCGTATGCACTGATCCATTCAGTGGAGGTTATTATTACCTCCTGCCGCAAGCCTCCAGCTCATTTGCATTATTGAAGGTAGCCAATTCCACGGGTTGCCAAGGTCTTGTGCTGCTTAAAATTACACATCCTCATGAATATTAACCCCATGAAGGACCAAGTTTACACCCAAAAGTACTTCAGATTGTTTTGAGCCTGTTGCAAACTTGAAGCCAGCATGGAGATCCTCCACAGCAGCTTCATACCCCTGTGTGGGACTACTCAAATATCAGTAAACCGCTTAGGGCACAACTTTGGTGTAGCATCTTGAAACAAGACCATAAGCACTGGAAAATAATAAGCAAGAGGAGTAAGACTGGAAGTGCCAAAACATTTCAATAGTGAATCATGAAGTAGAAACAAGGTTTTGGATCTATGCTGATGACAGTTTGATATCTCTTCAAGTTCTGTGCATTAATTGACCTCACTTCAGGTCAAGTTGTGGTGCATGCACTGGTCCCATTCTACAGAACTACCCTTGATCCGGATTGGCAACAACTCAGGAAGCCGACGGTCCATCTCCACATCTGAAACCAAGAAACCCATCTGCTGGAGCGAGCTGCTACAACATCAAACAGTCTTCTTTTCTGGATGCTGGTGTCCTGGATCATCCCCGGAGAAGAGTAAAGTATTTGGTCAGGTAGGAGTTTCCTCCAGTTGACACCAGTCCTTATATGGTTGTTTTCTTATTTTTTCAGCTAACTGTCATATTAAGTTAATGGGTGTAATCAAGTGCTGTGTAATTACAGGTCACTGAGTGTTGTTCCATATACTTGTCTAGCCTGGTTTTGAAGGCACTGACTGATGGTGTAGTGATAACTTCATCAGGTAGCCCATTCCACCGTGGTATGACCCTACTACTGAAGAAAAACAGCCTTTTGTTAGTATTTGTAGTGTTCCTTTTTAAGCATAGGCCCTCTGGTCTTCATATCCCTCATCACTTGAACAGCCCGGTCTCACATTTTGTTTTTTGTTTTCGTGCTCTGGTGACGAAATGAGTCAAATTTTTCTGACGGAGCTTTTTTTTAACTCACTATTCCTAACACACCCCACACACACACACACACACACACACTTCACTTTTAATTTCATGCAGCCATCACGGAATGAATGAGAATGAATTTATGCTGCCGTGACAAAAATGAGGCGCTTTGCGTCACAATATCACGAACCAATAGATTAATGTATATTTTGTGCTGCTGAAGCATGGCTTGCTGTGAGACCAGGTTGCACTTGAAATGTGTCACATGGCCCAAATGTCGTAACTGTCACTCCTTCACAAAGTAAGTAGTACATATCATCTGAGACTCTCTGCAGGATCCTTGGGACCACTGGAATGACTTTATATCAAGTGATCAGTTACTCAAAGAGACCTGGTACGAAAGATATCCAGTCTTCACCT
This sequence comes from Thalassophryne amazonica, assembly GCF_902500255.1. Lineage (NCBI taxonomy): Eukaryota > Metazoa > Chordata > Actinopteri > Batrachoidiformes > Batrachoididae > Thalassophryne > Thalassophryne amazonica. The sequence goes on along the minus strand of NC_047116.1, from coordinate 5,129,163 downwards.
GGTTAGAGTCTAAGGGCTGATGGTTCGAGTCCACAGCACGCGTGTTTCGTGTTTGTCCAACCCCACTTCACTGTTTATCCAGCACATACACTAAGGTGCAAACAGGTTATAGTCTTGCTCTTATTTAATTGTGGGTGTGTTTTGGATGTAACTTTAATTACACTGATCACGTAGGGAATAAAACTGTTGTTTCTGATGATTTGCGGACGTTAATGCTGGATTTTTCGGTAAAATGGATATTTGCGACCACCGTAATCCAGCATTAATGTCCACAAATCATCAGACACAACAGGGTTATTCCCATTCTAATCCAATTCCATCGTTTGCACGGTTTACTTTTCTGTAAGTAATTCGCTCGGCGAAGCTTACCGTAGCTACAGCGTCTTCATGTCAAACTGGTAATTCTGTGAGCAGACACACAGGTTTCTCCATCTCACTGTGTCTTTGGCATCAATAATGTGTTTGGTCCAGAAACACAGTGACCTTTTTCCTGCATCCATGAATCTCGGCAGCTCACAGTACATGTCAATATCTGTCTGCTATCAGTCAATCAGCTAATCAATTAGTCTACCAATCAACTAATTAGCCAAGACTTCACAGGATCCTCGTTCCTCTCGGAATCACTGGCAAACGTTATCACACTTTAAATTCAGAAACAGGTCGATCTGGAGCCATCAAAGAATTACAGATAAAACAACTTTATCTGTAGAACAGAGAAAATGTGGGTGTGTCAACTCAATTTATTTCATTTATACAGCAATAAATCACAACCAAGCTGCCTCAAGGCATTTTACACGTGTCTCTGTGTGCGTGTCTGAGTGCGCGTAGACCGTCTCTGTGGACTTGTCTGTGTGCGCGTAGACCGTCTCTGTGGACTTGTCTGAGTGCGCGTAGACCGTCTCTGTGGGCTGGTCTGTGTGCGCGTAGACCGTCTCTGTGGGTGTGTCTGTGTGCACGTAGACCGTCTCTGTGGACTTGTCTGTGTGTGCGTAGACCGTCTCTGTGGACTTGTCTGTGTGCGCGTAGACCGTTTCTGTGGACTTGTCTGTGTGCACACAGACCGTCTCTGTGGACTTGTCTCTGTGGGCGTGTCTGTGTGCACGTAGACCGTCTCTGTGGGTGTGTCTGTGTGCACGTAGACCGTCTCTGTGGACTTGTCTGTGTGCACACAGACCGTCTCTGTGGACTTGTCTCTGTGGGCGTGTCTGTGTGCACGTAGACCGTCTCTGTGGGTGTGTCTTTGTGCAGACAGACCATCTCTGTGGACTTGTCTGTGTGCACGTAGACCGTCTCTGTGGGTGTGTCTGTGGGTGTGTCTCTGTGCACACATTTTTTTACCAAAATTGGAGCAACTTTAACTTTTGACCCCTGTACAAACTGAAACTGACCTTTGTCACCATTTTTGCCATTTTTATCCCATAACTCCAGAACATTCAGTCATAGATAGTCCAAACTATACCTTTTTGGAATTGTTATGATCAGACAAATAATATGGTATAGTTTTCAACATGACTGGCGCATTTTTACCTTCTGACCCCTGTGTCATTCTTTATTGACCCCTGTAGGTCATTAGAGGTCAGCTCCAGGTTGGCTCCCCTTTGAACTTCATTTAGTTCATCTCAGAGAAGCCTCATGCCAAATTTCATGCGTTTATCCACTTTTGCACTATCCTTCCCAATTTTGTTGCTAAGCCACCTGACTGTGGGAATAAAAAGTGTCTGTGCAAAGGAGAAAAAGGTTTTCTGTTTTGATTTGTATTTGTTTGTTTTTGCTGAACAAATCGACTGAGCGTTTGTGAGGTTTGGAAAGTGAACTGCTGATTTCAGGGATTTAGAAAGAAAAACTGACGTGGGAACAGAGAAGAGACTTTGTTTATATGTTGCAATGACGTCTGTCAAGGACGTAATAAAATCATCTGTGTTTATTTATTTATTTGTCTGTCTGTCTGTCTGTCTGTTAGCGGGATTACATCAAAACCACTCCACGGATTTTGACAGATGGACATTAAGCCGTGGAAGACTCCACTGAATTTTGGAGGTGATCCGGTTCTGGATTGGTGGTCATCAGAAATCTCTGATTGCTCTTGTTATTAATTAGTTGATAAGAATGATTTTAATTTAATAAAAAGCTTTTGGGTGGATATAAAGTTTAAGATGATTAGAAAGTAATCATGCCAGACTGTTTTATTTCTTTCTTTCTTCATGCGTCTGTCGCAGAGCAGATGAGGATCTGAAGTCAAAATGTCAAATAAACATTTTTAATTACTCCTCTTGAAATGTGTTGATCTTGAGGGGCACAAGGTGATGATGTCACTCGCCCTCCAGGGCGACGTGACCTTTCTGTGCTCGCAGCCACAGTTAGCTCTGCTGCCTCCGGCGGAGCCACGCACCACCAGGGGGCCATGAACAGGCTGACACGCTCCGTTCGGCTGATCTGAGGGTTTGTGTGACCCGACGCAGCTCAGGATGACAGAAAACAGAAGCTCTGATGGTGAGGACGAGAACACACACTGTTCGCCAATTACTCTAAACCAGCCACACTCAGTTCAGCGCCCAGCGGGCCACAAAACGCCACGGCAAAACAATCACAAAAACCCAACTAACATCAAATATCTTGTGAGGAGGATTTGGTCAAAAGCATCTTGTGCACTAAATCATAAACTCAGACCAAACACACGGGTAAGAATCACAAACAGCCACGTTTCCTGGTGCCACGTGTGTCGATAAACATCTCAAAGCTTCATGGTTTGTCTTTTGCACCAGATCAAAATTTTCCAATGATGTTTCACGAAAACAGTTTTTTGTTTTGTTTGAGAAACTCTGCTAACAAACAAACAAACAATCATTGGAGAACAACGTGATCCTGTTTGCAGAGGTGATTATGTTCTGTGTTGATCCGTAAATATTCCCAGAGTACGTTTTGCTGATTCACTGTGAATCTGGCAACCTGTTCAGGTGAACTCCGCCCCTCTCAGATTGACATGTCGGCCTTCAAAGAGCACAAACAGATCAACACATCAGTTAAAAATTCTTCAAATGTCTTTATAAACTCAGAAAAAAGCACTAATATGTGTATTCATGTTCTGCCACAGTAGGGGGCGCTGAAGCCGAGCAGTCATTGGTGGGGCGTGGGGCACCACGTGAGGGTGTTAGTCTCTCTAACCTGGTCAGACTGATCTGCTTTAAGTTTGCGTCCCATTGTGGAGTCATCATATTAATGAGTCGCCAAACGGACAAAAAGTCTCCGCCTCCATGCAGATCTGGAACATTTCAAAGTGTAAATGTTTATTAGTGTGCGTCATAGTCTGCCAACACAAAAAAAGTACACTTAAAATGTATTTGATTAAATAAACTTTAGTAAACTTCAAGTTTATTTCTGAAGTATTCTGGTAAGTGTACCAATTCAGTATTTCTTGGGACTAAATTGGAACCATGTTTTAGGTGATAAAAGCTGTAACCTTTTGAATTTTTAAAGACCATTTGTGTAAGAGTAATTAACTTTGAGTAGCCAGACTGCACTAGTCAACGTATGAGTAGTACTTTATGAAAGTACCCTCACCCAAGGAACTGGAGTGATTGTCCGGTCTGACTCTGGTCATGTCAAGTCTAAGGTAAGTACACCTGGACATTACCAAATATTTGTCAGTATACAGCAAGTACACTTTGATTTTTCTGTGTACTTCTCAGTGTACCCAGTCACACTTCAGTATATTCCATCCATCTGTGTTCTAAACCCACTGTGAGGCGGGTTCACCCGAGACAGGATGCCAGTCAATCACAGGGCTAAGCTGGAGCCCCCGGGGGGTTACCTCACAAACATGGGGAGAACATGCAAAGTCCACACAGAAGGGAACAGGTGGGAAGAGAACCTACAACGTTCTGGATGTGAGGAAACAGTGCGAACCACTACGATACTGCACTGCCACGCACCAGTATAAATATTGGCCAAATATATGTCAACCAAAGTTTGTTCCCTCTAAGATGAAGTAGTTTTGACAGAAATCTCATTGCTTTTGCTGATTCGTTACTTTTTAAGGCGCCACTGTGGCCTCAGCCTAGGAGCATGCACTGAGCGTGCGCGGCTGTTGGACCCGTTTGTTACCGCTAAGGACGTCCCGCTCCTCGTGTGCGCTTTTGTCTCTTTGTGGTGATGAATAATGCGTTTGGTTTGACTCGTACGGCTGTTGTCCTAGTGTAGTGAGGCGCCTCCTGTAGAGCGGCGTCATGGCGGTCCGGTTCGATCGATCACAAAGTCCAGATGTGTTGAAAAACAAACGGAGGTCAGCCTCCATCTGTTGGACGCTGGATCGTCTTTGCTTTGCTTCAAACAATAATTGTCTGAAAGCCAGATTTTAATTGTCATGGAAGGAAACTGTCCTCGCTCAGAGGCTCACGCTCACCTCGCGCAGATGGCGAGCACAGAGGGGACTGTTGACAAACCGCTAACAGACATGGCTTGGATGCCCTTGTTATGTCGTTTCATTTCATAAGCCAGCAAATCAAAGATTAGACGTGCGTGTGTGCTTTATTTCAGTCCAGGGAAGAAGAACAAAGAAAAGACGGAGGTTAGAGATCAACATCTGTCTGCAAGAGACAAAAAAGCAAAGGGACAGAGACCTTTGTAGCAACAGGATGCAACAAACCGAAGGCGCTAGTAGGTATTTAAACAGGCTTACTCAAAGATTTCACCCAAATAAAAGCAGAATGCGGTGGCCTAGCAGACGCTCGGTAGCTTTAAAGTCCAGATGTTCAGCTGAACTCCAGGTTGATAATCTCGTGGACTTTCTGCCTCTTGCAGTTTCAGCATCTTTAAAATTCAAGCCGAGATTATTTTAATACTCAGGCTGCAGCTTCCCAGAAGTTTGCCAGGAAATCTGAAGGCTTCTAATAGCCGCTGTTCGAGCTCTGACGTGCAAAATTTAAATCTTTTTGAAAATTTTAGCCTCCATTTGGCAGCCTGCTTGTCGTCGAGCAGCTGGACTGGACAAACCGCTGACAGCCTGCGCAGAGGTTTTTAAGCTGTTGTTGCAGAGGTGGGATTACATGATAATCCAGCGGGCCGGTTTTCCTCCCAACGCCAGACTGATGTGACTCTTCCAGGTCTTAGTGCTAATTCACTGTCTGTGACTAAAACCCTCTCTAATGTGATTAACGGCTCTGACTGCTTTGACTTGACACATGCGCCCACGTTTCTGTTTCTGTAATTGGACAAAATTACAGTGAGTGCAGATAAATTTTACACACACACACACAACTTTGGTTGAAGAATTTTTTGATTAGCACCCCCCACCACCACCATTCAAAAAAAGAAAAGATAGAAAGAAAAAAATATATGAAGGAAAGAAAGGGGGAAATTGTACCAAAAGAAAGAAAAAATGAGAGAACATAAAATGTTTATGTCTTTATCTTCACTGAAAAAAGCTGAACATATCTCACTGTGTTCAGCAACATGAAGTAATATTATTTCCATTGTATCTTCTGTCCATAGATGTAGGATAAACTTCTATGATCTGTGTGATACTATGATAGAAAGAAAATACAACTGTATTTTGTAGAGGGGATCATTTGGCACAGCTTTTAGACATGATGGAGAATGAATTGATAAAGTTTAAAAAATGGTTTGATTAAAGCAAATTATCACTCTATTTTGTTAAAACTGTGTATTATATTTGGAAATAAGCCCAGGAATTTAAGCAGAAATGTATTATTACATGATAGTGAAACTGAACTTGTACTGAAACAAAATTTGTTGGGGATTTTATTGATGACAAATTAAGATGGAAATCACATATCAATTATGTTCAATCTAAAATGTCTAAAGCCATTGCAATCCTGTATAAAGCAACAGACTTCCTCCCACAACATTCATTAACTATTTTATATCATTCATTACTTGATTCATATATGATCTATTGCACTGAGGTTTGGGGAAACACATACAAAACTAATACAAAATCAATATTTTTACTACAAAAGAAACACGTAAAAATTATTAGTGACAGACCCTAAAGTGAGCCAACAAACCCATTATTTGTTTACATAATTTAAAATTCTGGGACTTGGTTGATTATACAACAGTTCAGTCATGTATAAAGTCAAAAACAAACTTCTTCCTCAACATGTCCAGGATCTGTTTAAAATGAGAGAGTCCAGTTACAATTTCAGAGGAACATTAGTATTTGAGAAGTCAAAGATTTGAACAACTGTAAAAGGTGTTAATATTTGAAATAATTGTCCTGACAACATCATATCATCATCTGGTACATTAGTTGGCTTTTAAAGGTTCTATAAGAACAATATGATTGCTTCTTATAATTTGATGAAATGGGTTTATAGATTTTCGTTGGATTTTTTTGATTTTATGGATTAATTTATACTGTCTGTGCTGTATGTGCTGCTGGAAGTTTGCGATATATATATATATATATATATATATATATATATATATATATATATATATATATATATATATATATATATATATATATATATATATATATCAAATCAAATCAATTTTATTTATATAGCGCCAAATCACAACAAACAGTTGCCCCAAGGCGCTTTATATTGTAAGGCAAGGCCATACAATAATTACGGAAAAACCCCAACGGTCAAAACGACCCCCTGTGAGCAAGCACTTGGCGACAGTGGGAAGGAAAAACTCCCTTTTAACAGGAAGAAACCTCCAGCAGAACCAGGCTTACGGAGGGGCAGTCTTCTGCTGAGACTGGTTGGGGCTGAGGGAGAGAACCAGGAAAAAGACATGCTGTGGAGGGGAGCAGAGATCAATCACTAATGATTAAATGCAGAGTGGTGCATACAGAGCAAAAAGAGAAAGAAACACTCAGTGAATCATAGGAACCCCCCAGCAGTCTAAGTCTATAGCAGCATAACTAAGGGATGGTTCAAGGTCACCTGCAGTCTGAGAGCGAAGCGCTCTATTAGGGTGATATGGTACTACGAGGTCCCTAAGATAAGATGGGACCTGATTATTCAAAACCTTATAAGTAAGAAGAAGAATTTTAAATTCTATTCTAGAATTAACAGGAAGCCAATGAAGAGAAGCCAATATGGGTGAGATATGCTCTCTCCTGCTAGTCCCCGTCAGTACTCTAGCTGCAGCATTTTGAATTAACTGAAGGCTTTTCAGAGAACTTTTAGGACAACCTGATAATAATGAATTACAATAGTCCAGCCTAGAGGAAATAAATGCATGAATTAGTTTTTCAGCATCACTCTGAGACAAGACCTTTCTAATTTTAGAGATATTGCGCAAATGCAAAAAAGCAGTCCTACATATTTGTTTAATATGCGCATTGAAGGACATATCCTGATCAAAAATGACTCCAAGATTTCTCACAGTATTACTAGAGTATTACTATATATATATATATATATATATATATATATATATATATATATATATATATATATATATATATATATATATATATATATATATATATAGTTGTGTGGACATTTATAAGCTTTGCTTCTGCCCACACCCTTTTGGTCACACATGTTCACTGTTGAGTTGTCTTTTTTTTTATCAATTTTTTGTTATTTCATATTTGTTAATTCATTCAATACATTTGTGTGTGTGTATATATATATATATATATATATATATATATATATATATATATATATATATATATCACTAACAATATTAAACTGTTATTCCATGAATGAACAGAATCTGCTAAGGGGATTGTCCAGTCGTGATAAATCAGATGCCCCCCTCCCCGCCAACCACCACCACCACCAAAAATTCCAGAATCCACCCCTGTATGCTACTAAAAGTTAATATATTTTTAATATTTTTATATATCTTTAATGATATTAATATATATATATAATATAATCCCAGTGCTGATTTTATTTAAGTTAAAATGGACAACAGGTGAAATATTATTATATAAGCAGTCAGAGAAACATGTTCATGATTTCTCATGAAAACCCAACTATCAATACAATATAATTATGTAGATGTGAAAATGTAAACATTTTATTTGTCAGGTTTTGGATGTCTGGGTTGTTTGTTATTTCTGTATTAAGTTTGCATTGTTTTCTCTGTGGTGAATTTTCTTACTGGTCCTTTTTCCTGCTTGGGGTTTTCTGTCTCTATCTCTCTTGTCTGTCTCCTGGTGTTTGGTGGTGGGCGTCTCTCTCTCTCTGTCTGACCACGCCCTTGTTCTGGTTCTTTCTCACACACCTGCTTCTCATCTGTCACTCATCACCTGGGTGTATTTAAGCCTCATCTGGTGCACCTTTTCAGTGTGCCTTGTTCTTTTGTTATGCGTTGTGTTTTTTCGTCCTGCCTGCAGCCGTGGGGTTTTTTGTTTTGTTTTTTTTTTTGGACCATCTCACTGTTTGTTTTTTTCCACCACACCTTTTTGCCTGATGTACTTGATTTGTTTGTTGATTTTGAATAGCCTTTCTTTCTGTGTACTGGACCCCGCTGATGACTCCAGTAAACTGTCTTAACCTTCAGAGATTGTTGTCTGAGTCTGAATTTGTCCATCTCTGACTGTGAATACTGATATTAATATCTTTGAAACAGTTGCCAATCAGCCATTTTTAATGTTGTGTTTGAATTCAGCAAAAAAACACAAGGACATATCACAGGACAAAGTACAAAAATCCACACATTTTACAGGAAATGATGGAACAACAGACACAGTGGGAGGTGTGTCAGGGAGCGTGCACCAACTGATGAATGTGGCATTCGATGTTCAGTGTAAGATGTTTGACGTACAGCAGATTACCAGAGGTTACAGTAGTCAGTGTGACCTGCTATCACCTCACGTACATCACGACATGTTGCTTACAGCATATGAAACAAGATCAGTACAAATGAGCTGTTACGTGGCAGCAGTGAACTTTGATGGTCTCAGATGAAGCTCCACCCAGAAGAAGAAAAAGTTGCAGTTCCTTGACTGGCCACATGAGACTCCAAAAGTGAGCAGGTTCCCATTCAAGTCCATGTTAAAATGTTCAACTTCAGAGCAGAAATAAACACATTTACAGTTTGGTACAAAAAAAAAAAACCCTTTTGGTCTCTGTAGATAGTTTTTCCTTTGTGACACCTGGACGGGGGTGAATTTTTTACAACTTCTTAGTTTAAGACGTTTTAAGACATAAAGGTCTGTATAACTGTGGGCGTGGTCACTTTGAGTGACAACGGCTCAGCTGAACGTCTGAAACGTCCTCACGGATCCTCTCAGACGTTTCTGCTGCAATATTCACGTTGAGTCAGACTCTGGTCCAATTTAATGTTGTACACTCACAGAGTTAGTGCTTTTATCAGCTGTCTGTAGCTTCATCTGTTAGCTCTGTTTAATGCATGATTGCTAAGAAAATAAGCGGCTCATAACTTTTAATGTCCACATCAAAGTAATACAATAAATCAACACTTCAGCTGAGGTTATTCTGTTAGTTTAGATGGTTCAGACTTGAAGACGAGTGTGTTCAGGTATCTTTCATCACACATGGAGCCACCCACGCGCCGCCCCTTTATGCATTCATGGGTTCACTGTGATGCCACAATCAGTGCCGCCACCACTGCCAACATGGTGACGCCCAGATATGAGTATCATATTGTTGTTCCAGATCTCACCTACAGGTGACTTTTGAGAATCAGCTACATCGGCCACACGTCATCGTTTTAAACGGCCCAAAATAAGACTGAAGCCGTGTTCAGAAAAATAGTAGTGCTATGTGACTAAAAAGATTAATCCAGGTTTTGAGTATATTTCTTATTGTTACATGGGAAACAAAGTACCAGTAGATTCAGTAGATTCTCACAAATCCAACAAGACCAAGCATTCATGATATGCACACTCTTAAGGCTATGAAATTGGGCTATTAGTAAAAAAAAAAAAAATAGTAGAAAAGGGGGTGTTCACAATAATAGTAGTGTGGCATTCAGTCAGTGATTTCGTCAATTTTGTGGAACAAACAGGTGTGAATCAGGTGTCCCCTATTTAAGGATGAAGCCAGCACCTGTTGAACATGCTTTTCTCTTTGAAAGCCTGAGGAAAATGGGACGTTCAAGACATTGTTCAGAAGAACAGTGTAGTTTGATTAAAAAGTTGATTGGAGAGGGGAAAACTTATACGCAGGTGCAAAAAATTATAGGCTGTTCATCTACAATGATCTCCAATGCTTTAAAATGGACAAAAAAACCAGAGATGCATGGAAGAAAACGGAAAACAGCCATCAAAATGGATAGAAGAATAATCAGAATGGCAAAGGCTCATCCATTGATCAGCTCCAGGATGATCAAAGACAGTCTGGAGTTATCTGTAAGTGCTGTGACAGTTAGAAGACGCCTGTGTGAAGCTAATTTATTTGCAAGAATCCCCCGCAAAGTCCCTCTGTTAAATAAAAGACATGTGCAGAAGAGGTTACAATTTGCCAAAGAACACATCAACTGTCCTAAAGAGAAATGGAGGAATATTTTGTGGACTGATGAGAGTAAAATTGTTCTTTTTTGGTCCAAGGGCCACAGACAGTTTGTGAGACGACCCCCAAACTCTGAATTCAAGCCACAGTTCACAGTGAAGACAGTGAAGCATGGTGGTGCAAGCATCATGATATGGGCATGTTTCTCCTACTATGGTGTTGGGCCTATATATCACATACCACGTATCATGGATCAGTTTGGATATGTCAGAATACTTGAAGAGGTCATGTTGCCTTATGCTGAAGAGGACATGCCCTTGAAATGGGTGTTTCAACAAGACAATGACCCCAAGCACACTGTAAACCAGCAAAATCTTGGTTCCAAACCAACAAAATTAATGCCTCGCAGATGTGAAGAAATCATGAAAAACTGTGGTTATACATCTAAATACTAGTTTAGTGATTCACAGGATTGTTAAAAAAGCAGTTTGAACATAATAGTTTTGAGTTTGTAGCATCAACAGCAGATGCTACTATTATTGTGAACACCCCCTTTTCTATTTTTTTTTTTACTAATAGCCCAATTTCATAGCCTTAAGAGTGTGCATATCATGAATGCTTGGTCTTGTTGGATTTGTGAGAATCTATTGAATCTACTGGTACCTTGTTTCCCATGTAACAATAAGAAATATACTCAAAACCTGGATTAATCTTTTTAGTCACATAGCGCTACTATTATTCTGAACACTACTGTAGGAAAAATGTGTGGGATGTTTGATTACTGATGTCAGAGGTGGCACTGACGTTTGGGGAGGTGGATTTGAGTTTTAATTAGCATGTGCTCTTCACCAACACACCAGTCCAGTCTGAACCTGGGATCAAGCGTGACAGCCAACCTGAAGCTCTCCGTGTCCTCAACATCCTGAAGACGTTTACAAGCTTCACTTGATAAAGTGAGTACATTTTGTTCATCCTAAGATGTAATTATTTTCCCTTTCGTAGGGCTAGCATACTTGCATAGTATGTTACTATACTTTTTTATTTTTTTTACTATTTTACATACTTTGCTTTTTAATCTTTTAATTAATTTTATTTTGGTTTTTGAATTATTTTGTGTGAAGCACCTTGAGGCGACTCTTGTGATTTGGCAACATATAAAATGAATAAATTGAACTGAATTGTGATTTCACTGATTAACATCACTTTGAGCAGATGGGATGAGTTCATCAGTGAAATTACCTGCTGAGGTTGGTGATTACAAAGAAAACCTAAACCCTTTTGGTTCTTTCCAGAATTAGTTTGATGCTCTGCAGCATCACGGACCACTAGATGTAAACTCTGGGCAAGATGTTCTTTGCGGAGGAAAGTATTTGATTTCCTCCTCTACAATGACTGCTTCTGTATCAGAGGCGTCACCCTCCTCGTTCTCTTCACTCTCAACATGAATTGGTGGAAACAGTGTGAACGTCTTTATCATATTTGAACCATTGTCAGTTACAATGACAGAGACTCACTCATCTTCAACCGCCTAGTCCAGTTAAGGGTCGCAGGGGGCTGGAGTCTATCCCAGCAGTCATAGAGCGTGAGGCGGGGTACACCTAGGACAGGACACCAGTTTCTCACAGGGCCACAAACACACAAACACAGTCACACCCACTCGCACACCTACGGACAATTTAAAGATCCCAATCCACCTAATCCGCATGTCTTTGGATGTGGGAGGAAACCGGAGCACCCGGAGGAAACCCACACAGACAGAAAGGCCACAGGCCGGAATTGAACCCATGACCTTAATGACAGAGACCTTGTTCTGAATTTTGAAATTCTCAAGAACATCCTCATAATCTTGGCACATATTCTCAGCCATGTGTCTGCCTTTAAACTGCTGACAGCTCAGCACGATGCTCTGCAAATCAAAATCAATAAAATGACGGGTCTTCCCGTAGAATCACCTCATACATCGATCTGACTGTAGGACTATTGTCAGACAAATGTGGTGAGCGTTTCCCATCTGAGGAGCCAGATGTGCTTTTACACAATCTGAGCTTCTGGCTGAGAGCTCTTCAGGATGGCATTGTGAAGGATTGTTGGGCCCGTTGAAACATATTCATAAAATCCTTATTTTCACCAGTCGAGAAGGGGAGCCGACCAATTACAACGTGTGTCACAACTTGACTTTTATCAGTTATTGACCACTTAGAGCTTGAAGTTGTTGCTGGAGGACGACCATCATCAGCATCGTGAAACATGAATCGTGAAGAACGCAAAGCCTGGGCCGGTACGTAAGGTTTAACTAGGTCAGCTAGGTAGGGAGGTGCCAGTCTGTGAACAATTTTATAGGTTAGTAGCAGAACCTTAAAATCTGATCTCACTGGGACAGGAAGCCAGTGAAGAGACACCAAAATGGGTGTAATGTGGTCAAACTTTCTGCTTTGTGTCAAAAGTCTGGCAGCGGCATTTTAAACCAATTGGAGACCCCTAATGCTGGACTGCGGTAAACCAGAAAATAGAACATTACAGTAGTCCAATCTAGAAGAGAAAAACGCAGGGATCAGGGTCCCAGCAACAGTCATAGACAGGATGATTAAAATATTTAATGAATTATGTCATTAAAATGTGTACATGGAGTTAGTTCATAGTAATATTTGTATGAAATATGTAAAACAGTCATGTATGGAATATACTGTATAGCCCGATTCTGGAATACACCAAAATTATCAATTGGAATTTCAATTCCACTTCCTTCAATTCAAATTTGAATTGCAATTCTACTTCCTGTTTGCAACCTCAATTCAAATTTATGGTATTGAATTGTAGTTTGGGAGACTTTCAATTCAATTCTGAATTTTGAACAGGCCTGCAGTCTTCCTCCTTCAGCTTCCATCATCTGATCCTTTGTTGAGCTCTCACGCTTCTTCTTTACCGCTAAAGTCATCCTACAAACAACCATCCTATGCTGTCTAACGACACTCTCTCCTGCCACCACCTTACAGTCTGTGATTTCTTGTATCTTGCATCTCCTATAAAGAATGTAGTCCACCTGTGTGCACCTTCCTCCACTCTTATATGTTACCCTGTGCTCCTCCCTTTTCTTAAAGTAGGTATTCACCACAGCCATTTCCATCCTTTTTACAACATCAACTACCATCTGTCCTTCCCCATTCCTATCCTTGATACCATATCTACCCATTACTTCCTCATCACCTCTGTTCCCTTCACCAACATGCCCATTGAAGTCTGCTCCTATCACCACTCTTTCATGCTTGGGCACACTCTCCACCACCTCATCTAACACACTCCAGAAATCATCTCACAACCTACCTGTGGGGCATATGCACTGATGATATTCATCATCACCCCTTCAATTTCCAACTTCACACTTAACCTCCAACACACTTTTAACATACTCTTCCTTTAAAATGACCCCAACACCATTTCCTGTCCTCACCATGGTACAACAACTTGAACCCACCTCCTGCGCTCCTGCTCTTACTTCCCTTCCACTTGGTCTCTTGCACACACAAGTTGTCTGCCTTTCTTCTCTCCATCATATCAGCCAGCTCTCTCCCTTTACCACCCAGACTGCCAATATTCAAAGTCTGACTCTCACTTCTCCCACTGTCTCTGGACACATTCTTCTTCTTCTTCACCTAGCAGTAGCTCAATTTCCGCTGGCACCCTGTTGGGCAGCAGCACCGGCGGCAGTCATTGTTAATCTGGGTCTCGACTGATTCGGTATGGAAATTCAATTTGTACTCTGCATGGCTGTATTGGCTTGTTTTATTTCCTTTGAGATGAATAAAGTTGATCTTATATTTTATGCTGGATGTCCTTCCTGACACAACCCTACTCATTTATCTGGGCTTGGAACCAGCAGCCAGAGAGTACTGGCTGCATGCCCCATGTGACTGAGTTAATAATAAATAATGATAATAACTGTTATTGTCATTATTATTATGATTATTATTATGAATAATAATTATCATTATCATTATTATATTATTGTAATAATAATAATAACTAGTATTATGTGCCTGTAATTTTAGACAACAGAGCAGCTGGAGCTTAAAAACATTTTTCATTGTCTGCTGTGAAATGAGTGAAAATTCCCATCCCGTCTCCATGACAACGAGAGGACTGATACGGCCGGCTGCATCACTGTCCAATCAGCCGGTGTGTCTGTGCTAAGCGGTGTTCGTAGGAGACGAGCGAGTGTGATTAGAGATGTAATAACAAAGTGTGAGCAGACGAGTGAAGCAATCGAAGGTCCTCACAGCGGCACTTTAAAAATCGGACCCAAAAAGGAAGTGCAGCGCCGAAGCAATCAGAGGAGGAAATGGCAGCAGAGGAGTCGGTAACTCACACCCATGTTTTTGTAGTTTTGGTTTCCCAATCACAGGGTGCTGATGGAAACAACGTGAAGAAAACTGTCAGTGTTTCAGCAATGTTGATGTTTTGTTTTCTAGACACTGAAAACTAGATAAGCACTCAGAGTGCATCCTGCTGCCGCACCAAACAAACCAACAGTTTGATACTGAGAAAGAACTTTTTCAGCCTTTTAGTGCACAAAAAATGATTTGTAAAAGTTCAGAAATAATAATAATAATAATAATAATAACATCCAGAATCTAGAGAGTAATTAACAAAAAGAAACTTATCTATATTCTACATAATCAGGTTTTGGTATAAAAAAAAAACAAAAAAAAACAATAAGAATCCTGTGAGCAGTTCCTCAGATATAAATACACACACACACACACACACACACACACACACACACACACACACACACACACATCAGTCCTAATGGTCCATTCACACCGGCCCGATGTTTGCTGACGGAGATTGAAGACCTGACTGCTGTCGACCAGCGCTGAGGTCCTGCAGATGAGGAGCTGAGTGGTATCAGTCGGGCAGCGCTGATGTTCATCGTGGTCCTGAAAAAAAATGTCAACATGCTTAAGGGCTCCTTCACACATAGTACGAATGTGGTCCAACTGAGCATTAAGTGCGCATGAAGCAGGAATCATATGCAATACATGTAAAATCCCAGCTGCCTCCCACACCTCGTACACCTGCTGTTACAACTATGTGCACACACCAGCGGCTGAAAGACATAGTGTGCGCTGTGAGAGCCCATCGAACCCTCTCACAGCAGGTGTTGACCAAATTCCAGCTGAGACACACGAGCATCTAACACCGCTCACATGGCACTTAGAAAATGTGTGGCCATTCGCTCTATTAGACACAACAGTCAGCAGACGATCACTGTCAAGCTGGATGTGAAATTTGTCTAAAGCCCCTTTCACACTGGACCCACTTCAAATTGCATCGTGCGGCATCATGACAACGCCACGTGGTAGCAACCCAGTGCAAAGACAATGTTGTTTTTATACCGTGTACACAATGCAGTAAAACTACACACTCAAGGAGCACAGAAAAAATGCTGATTGCAGCCTGACTGCTGCTGCAGCTCCTCGCTCTTAAATTCTCTCAAAACTGTGTTTAAATAAAGTCCATAAAAGTCCTGCTCACAGATTGACTGGCAGAGACAGGACATGTCCACATCCAGTAAAAAGTCCGGACATCTCCAGTCCACTCATGGACGATTTGTTCACGTGCACACATGTGAACAATTAACAGAAAAAAAAACTGTCTTGCTGCTGCAGCTCCTCACTCTCCCCTCAAACTCTCTCATCACTGTGTTTTAAAAAAAAAGGACAAAAAAGGACATAAGTCCTGCTCACAGACTGATTGCCAGAGACAGGACATGTCCACATCAAGTATGACAGTCTGGCTGCAGCCAAACTGTGCACTCTGATTCCTCTGTGCACCTCCTCTCTCCCCTCTGCTGCACGCACCTGACGCATCATCATGACACCACAGAAAGCAACTCAAAGCAGCCCCGGTGTGAAAGGGGCTTAAGTGCCATGAGTGTGGCTTTGCAAACAGACACAGTGACACATTGGCGTGCACTGAACTGACAGGGGGTGTGTCTGCCCACAGGAGTGGTTGTGGTGATCTTTGGATCTGGACGTCACGGCTGACGAACACGTACTGTGTTTGGATGGACATGAACTAACAACTGCCCACTGTGACACGCATGTATCTGCTTGCTGTCCTCATGTGGACATAAATAAAAACATATATCACTGTTGTGACAGGCTGCAGCAAGTGCGCGCATGCTGTGCACATTGACAGTCTGTCCCAGGTGAAATGGACCATCAGATCATAACATGCAGCAGGTGATCTGAATGTCATGTCACTCATGTGAGCTCTGTTCCACATGACACGGTGTCTGTCCTGCTGTGTGCTGTCCACAAGACACGTGTCGGGCAGGACATGCTGCCAGTAGTTGTGGACATGATAAAAGCGCCCTGCTTCTCATTTATGTCATTTCATGGCTGTGCATCTGTGACCATGGGTCATCTACAAAGGAACAGATGGATCATACTTGTATTGTCCACTTGATAAGAGGGATTCAATAAAATGCGGTGTTGTTTTTATGGTGTGTTGTTTTATTTTTTCTTAAATACAACCATGTCCTTCTTGATATCGGGCATTTTCCTGCACCTTTTACAGGACAATAATGGTAGCACAAGGGTAAAGTTTCTGGCTGGCAATCAGAGCTTTTGGAAATTACAGGTTCAAATCCCGTGGGTGACATGTATTTTTTATTTTTACAGCTTTTTACACTTGCATTGTGTTCCTGCGTGCACTAAACCGTTCCAGTGGCTTCGTTCACGGCTGCCTGTGTGTGCTCTTCTTGTGTCTTCTGGTTTGTGCCCTCTTTGTCTTCTGGTTTGTGCCCTCTTTGTCTTCTGGTCCTTCCTGTTCTTCTTCTTGTGTCTTCTTGTTTGTGCACTTGTTTTCCTTGTTTGTGTTCTTGTTTTTTTCTTCTTGTTCATCTTGTTCTTCTTTGTGCTCTTGTTTCTTCTTGGTATTCTTGTTTGTGTTGTTGTTTTTGTTCTTCTAAGTGTTACATTCCATCTGCCACCCTCTAAAGAATACTACAGAGCTTCTTGTGCACTTCTGGATCTTAGATTTTCATTGTTAGTTCCAAACCATCAGCACTTTCGGTGGAAATATATTAAATTGGATTCCAGCACCTAAATCACAAGCAGAAGCCTGATCGTTCCACCAGTAAATAAAATCAGTTTGATGAACTTACACGTGGTGGTGAAACGGGAGGGAAGAGTTTGTTAGACTGCCAAACAGGAGTAAACTGACCCTTTTATTCCACCTCCTCGCCGTGCAGAGACGTAAACATCTCGTGTCCGTGTTTGCAGGAGTTCATCTTGTAGGAGTTTAGAGGTGTGAAGTGAGCTGCTGCTGAACACTTCTGGGTGCTGGTGGGCCGCTGCAGGTTTTATAAGGTTAAAGTTTATGGAGTTAAATGTGAATTTTAATGTCCTCTTTTCCAGTGTGAAGTTAGCAGGCTGATAAAAGTGTGCGGCCGTAAATATGAGGAAAAGCTGTTTACTGCAGCACATTCATGCTCGCTGCTCCAATTACAGCTCAACGGCACTAAATAAATAAACAATATGTCCAAAATATGCTACTTATTAAATCATCCCAGTAAACAATGAAAGCAATTATGTTGCATTTCATATCTACTGGGCTGAAAAGGGTTTTTTTTTCTCTGAGAACGATCCAGTTTTTAAGGCATAATGAACTTGTTTATTGTCTGCAGTGACAGCGTGTTCACTTCCTGCAGATATAATACAACCACATCCATTTTTCATAAATGATGAGCTTTACGCTGGACGGTCCCCGGCACGCTGGAGCTGGGAGGGGGGCGGGGGTGTCTGAGGAGCGCCATGCATTATTCACCTCCTCGTGCACACAAATACAAGTGTTTTAAATAGAGTTTAATAAGGAACAGACAGACGGGGCTTGGCAAATAGTCTGTAAAAAGCCGCGATGGCTGCTCACAGCAAGTCTGCCAAATCCTTCATTGCGTACGCGAGGAGGCACTCACCTCCTTCACAGTTTGTTTTCGGCTGTCACACAGATCCTCGCCTTTCCACATTCCAAATATGTAAAGTTGAATTATAAACAGAGGCTTGTGTTTGCTGAAGGAGCACAAAAAGTCCTGGTCCGACTGTCTCACTCCACTTCAATCCAGAACTTTTCTCTTGGTTTAACCAGACACTGGATAAACCTGGTCAAAGCCCGAGACACTCGTAGGTTTTCTACAGAGACCCGGAGCAGCCGATACGAAGCCCGTATCTGGGCGTCGCCATGTTGACGGCAGCAGAAAAGTCGTTAATACATAAAGGGGAGGAGCGTGGGTCATGAAAAACACTGAACACGCCCCTCTCTCTGAGTCCGACCACCTTAGCTCGGCTGACATTGCAGCTTGCCATCACAACTCTACAGTCTGCCTTCAACACTTTGCAACTAAATTTGGCTTCTTTAAAACTGGCTGTGAATTAAAATAAAACTAAATTGATGACCTTCTCCGATAGTAAACCATCTGCAAATAGTGTTCCGACTGTTTGCACACTTTCAGGGTCAGTCATTGAGAAAGTATCCCAGTATAAATATATGGGTGACTCTTTAACTACGGGCACTATTGGCCTTGTAAATGTAATTTCCACCACACCATTGCCTTATAATATAAAGCGCCTTGGGGCAACTGTTTGTTGTGATTTGGCGCTATATACATGTGCTCTGATGTCACTGTTTATCTCCATAGAAACTACCCAAACAATCTTTCATTCAAACTGTTTAAAGGGACATTACAGTGTTGTGGTGGAAATTACGGCAATAGTGTGGGACGACTACATTTTGTTTAAAAAAAATCACAACAGTTGTATGACATTGAATACCCCAATTATGTTTTGATTATTTTACTGATATTTTATTCAGAGATATTTTAAAACATTAGAAAAAACGTTTCTTTACCATTCATTTTTATCATTGAAGATCAAAAGTCTGGGTGTGGGACAAGCACAAAACGGCAATATTTGCATATAATGATGCTGAAAAAAGGTGAAAAAGTCATCATAGACTACTAGAACAAATTTCTTAGCACACTTTCATTGTAAAGATAACTATAAAAGTGTGAAATTTCCCCTTTTTTCTGTTTTTCATACAATATGATCAAAGGACATAATAAGTGCCCTTAGTCTAAGAATCACCCATATATATTATTTGGGTTTCGTAATTGTCTCTTTCCTTTGTTCCACATGTTGAGGCGTTGGTCAAAACATTTAAATTGAAGTTAGGTTTTTTTCTTTAGAATTAAATCTTGCCTCTCTTTTCAAGCCAAGAAGGAACTTGTAAATGCAACATTTTTGTCAGTCTTGGACTATGCAGACATGTTGTACATGCATTCGACTGCTCAGTGTCTCCACACCTTGGACACAGTGTTTCATCACCAACCTGAAGACTCTCACTCATCACTATGTTCTTCATTCTTGGTTTGGTTGGTTTTATCCTTTCTTGTGCCGTTGGATCCATTTTATAAGGCCGTGTTAGGTCTCCTTCCGTCTTCCGTCCGAGACAGAAAACTATGAGGACACGTAATTTACGTTCATAGGACCTGTATTTAATGTCTTTGCCTAAAGTCCACTGATTTGGGCAAAAAGGCTTTTAACTTTGCTGCTCCGTCTGCTTGGAATCAGCTTCAGGATGAGCTGTAACTTAAGGAGTTGGTCTCGTTTAGTTATTTTAAACATCTTTTAAAGGAACTGAATCAAAAGGTTTGTTTGTCAGTGTTTTTAGATGTTGATTATTTTTAAATAATGTATGTAATATGTATGTATGTGTTTTTGTGTGCTGCCTCTTGGCCAGGACATTCTTGTAAAAGAGAATTTTAATCTCAATGAGTTTTTAAAATCCTGGTTAAATAAATGTTTGAATGAATGAAAAAAAAAAGCTAACAGGCCAGCATCAGTTTGGATGTTTATTAAGTCATATATTGGGGACTGTATGGTGGTTCTCATCATGGTTTACTTTGGACATTAAAAATTATGAGCTGCTTATTTTCTCAGTAACTGCACATTAATGGGACCTAACAGATCAGGCTACAGATAGCTGCTAAAAGTTCTAACACCATTAGCATACAACATTAAGTAAGTAAGGCATGAATATTTCTGCAGAGTCTTAGATGATCTGTTAGGATGTTTCCCCACAACAACAAGACAGATTATTCCAGGACCCGGTTTCAGAAAGAGGTCTAATCTTTCAGTCTACTAAACTCACTATAGTTGACTAAAGGTTATTCGCCAACATTATCCATCTAATCACCGTTTCACATCGATGGCTAAACTTGTAGATCAGCCGTTTTACGTTACTCAGTGCAAGTGCCACTGCCAAACGCCTTCAATGTGCGAGAGTTTTGTTTACTTTCGGGTTGGTCATCTATTACAAACATGACCAAATCCGCCGCACCAGTGGAGAAGTACTCCCGGCCTCGGCATCCATAAACATGTCCAATGGATTATTCCAGCCCCGGAACACCCGCATTCATCAAAAGGCTCTTTCCTTCCTGCTCCATCAATTGGTGGTACATCAGACCCACTATTTTTGATATAAGACCCTGAAGTTTTGTTGACTAAAATAAGATTAGCCTCCTCTGCAACAGGCTAAAACTTTAGACGGCTAACGCAAACGATTAGTTGACTGAGTGAGTTTAGTCGACTAAACAAGATTAGACCACTTTATGAAACCGGGCCCTGGTGTTTGTTATAAAATACTCAACAACACAACAGCTAGCCATCGCATCGAGTAGACTCTGATGGGCGATCTGAGAGGCGGAGACACTGGGCTCAGCTGCTGTCACTTGAAGTAACCACACCCCCAATTATACAGAACTTTAGTGCTTAAAATATATTAAATGTAATATTTCAGTATATAAGTCGCAGACTCCCAAAGTAGCAAAAACCTGCGACTTTAACTCTGTAAAATACAATATTTGTTTGTTTTGTTTTTTGCTGATATGATAAATGAACCGATTCAAACCGTATCGGATCTGAACCGTGGCTGTTGTGATTCTGTGACACCCGTACTGTCTACCGTGATATGGATGACTGATCAGATCAATCATTGTGACAAATAGACTGAAATGCATAAACATACTCATCTCACTTCGCAAAAGGATGGAACAGGTCCGATCCAGAATCCAGATTAACACTAAAACAAAACGTGTCCTTGCTATGAACCTGGTCGATCCCGCCGCTGATAACGGTGAAGACGTTGGGCTGTTTTACTTGACTTATAAACGGACACATAATCTTTATTTCATGGAGGATTTGTTCATGCGGAGAATATTTTAGTATCTGTGCGTCGGCAGTTCGTAGCGAGGAAGTTCTCTGAGCGTTGGTGCGTATTTGGGAGCAGCAGCCGTTGAGCGCTGCATAAATTATAGATTTCCATCCTGTACGGTCTCTGTTATGGAAGCCGGTGCCGCGGGGGAGCAGCTTTTGTGGCTGCTGCTGTCATAACGCACCCATTCAAAGTTTCCACTCAGCCGTGAAACACGATGATGGTGTTCAATTGTTTCACAGACAATATCTCAGGTGGAGACTTTATTATTTCTCTCCTCACTCGCGCACATCGCGGTCACTGCTTTTGTGAATCCCCCGAGTAAATTACTGGACAGAAAAAAATATTTTCCCTCCATAATGAAGCATGCAGTAAAGTTTTAGCAGTTATAGGAGTTTAAAAAACCCACGGTGTCAGCTGACACACTAACGAGCTGCACATCTCTAAATGAAGCTGAAGGTTTGGGGTCATGTAAAGTGCACCTTCAGCTTTTTCTGACCACGCAGTGTAAAATAACGCCACCTCTGCAGCCGAGTGAGCCCACTGATGGCAAAAGTCAGATAATGACCAGGAACACGTGGCAAAGGGTGAAGATCTGAAGGTTCCATTTTGGGGACTTTAGGAGCACATTGTTCAACATGTTAACCGCCTGAATTCTGACCACGTCGTTATATTAACAAAACAAGGCAAAGTACGAGTCAGAAACAAGCCTCAGATTTTCAGTGAGATTAACGTTATTGATGTAACAATGTAAACATTTATCACGGTCCAGAGTTCAGTTAAAGTCATTTTGTGATTCATCCTGATATCAGTAATCACATGACCAATCAGATACCAACAACAATATCAAAGTATTCCAACCCACATACAGTAGTGTTCAGAATAATAGTAGTGCTATGTGACTAAAAAGATTAATCCAGGTTTTGAGTATATTTCTTATTGTTACCTGGGAAACAAGGTACCAGTAGATTCAGTAGATTCTCACAAATCCAACAAGACCAAGCATTCATGATATGCACACTCTTAAGGCTATGAAATTGGGCTATTAGTTAAAAAAAAATAGAAAAGGGGGTGTTCACAATAATAGTAGCATCTGCTGTTGACGCTACAAACTCAAAACTATTCTGTTCAAACTGCTTTTTTAACAATCCTGTGAATCACTAAACTAGTATTTAGTTGTATAACCACAGTTTTTCATGATTTCTTCACATCCGCAAGGCATTAATTTTGTTGGTTTGGAACCAGGATTTTGCTGGTTTACTAGTGTGCTTGGGGTCATTGTCTTGTTGAAACACCCATTTCAAGGGCATGTCCTCTTCAGCATAAGGCAACATGACCTCTTCAAGTATTTTGACATATCCAAACTGATCCATGATACCTGGTATGTGATATATAGGCCCAACACCATAGTAGGAGAAACATGCCCATATCATGATGCTTGCACCACCATGCTTCACTGTCTTCACTGTGAACTGTGGCTTGAATTCAGAGTTTGGGGGTCGTCTCACAAACTGTCTGTGGCCCTTGGACCCAAAAAGAACAATTTTACTCTCATCAGTCCACAAAATATTCCTCCATTTCTCTTTAGGACAGTTGATGTGTTCTTTGGCAAATTGTAACCTCTTCTGCACATGTCTTTTATTTAACAGAGGGACTTTGTGGGGGATTCTTGCAAATAAATTAGCTTCACACATTCGTCTTCTAACTGTCACAGCACTTACAGGTAACTCCAGACTGTCTTTGATCATCCTGGAGATGATCAATGGGTGAACCTTTGCCATTCTGGTTATTCTTCTATCCATTTTGATGGTTGTTTTCCGTTTTCTTCCACGCGTCTCTTGTTTTGTTTTGTTTTTGTTTTTTTTTTTGTTTTTTTTTTTCATTTTAAAGCATTGGAGATCATTGTAGATGAACAGCCTATAATTTTTTGCACCTGTGTATACGTTTTCCCCTCTCCAATCAACTTTTTAATCAAACTACGCTGTTCTTCTGAACAATGTCTTGAACGTCCCATTTTCCTCAGGCTTTCAAAGAGAAAAGCATGTTCAACAGGTGCTGGCTTCATCCTTAAATAGGGAACACCTGATTCACACCTGTTTGTTCCACAAAACTGACGAACTCACTGACTGAATGCCCCACTACTATTATTGTGAACACCCCCTTTTCTACTTTTTTTACTAATAGCCCAATTTCATAGCCTTAAGAGTGTGCATATCATGAATGCTTGGTCTTGTTGGATTTGTGAGAATCTACTGAATCTACTGGTACCTTGTTTCCCATGTAACAATAAGAAATATACTCAAAACCTGGATTAATCTTTTTAGTCACATAGCACTACTATTATTCTGAACACTACTGTAGATGCTCAGGAAAGCATAAGGAGAAAGAGGTTGGCAAAAAACATTTGGGATAGTCAGAGTCACGAAACGTGCCTGATTTTCATGACATGGTTTTATAATTTTGCTATTTATAATCTTCCCCTTCTGATAACTCAAACCATAACCATAGTGTAAGTGTGTACCCTCCCCAAACATTAACCATAACCCCGTTTCATCCCACATTTTGTGCCCCCGTCATGAAATGAATTTGTGTTGTCATTACAAAAAACACTGCATTTTCATACCCCCCCATCAAAAACCCATAGATTAGTGTACTTTTGTAACCCAGTTCCATGAAATGCCGTTACACTGGGTTTGATAAAGGATGAAGAGTGGAAAGGCAGTTGGTCCTGATGACATTCCACTGGAGGCATGGAAATGTCTTGGAGAGATGGCATTGGAGTTTGTATCCAGATTGTTTTAATATAATCTTAGACAGTGAGAGGATGCCTCAGGAGTGGAGACAAAGTGTGCTGGTTCCTTTTTTTAAGAATAAGGGTGATGTGCAGAGCTGCAGTAACGCCAGAGGCATAAAGTTGATCATGCACAGCATGACGTTATAGGAATGAGTAGGACACTGTAACAAATTAACTGCTGTCTCAACAAGAAAAATTTATGTAACAATTTCCATCGATTTTTTTTTTTTTTTTTTTTTTTTTTTAAAGTTATTTCATGATTTCTGAGATGAACCGTAACCATGGTCCATTTGGACCTGGACCTCACCTTCTTGGGTTAAACTGTAATAGAGTTTTATTAACAGCACTGTGTTTTATTATTTAAAAAAAAAGATTCATTTTTGAGGTTTCTTCCTCAATAAAATAAAATCAGAGGGAGTTTTTTTCCTTCCCACTGTCGCCTGTGTTCTTGCTCTGGGGGTTAGTAAGGCTAGACGTTACTTGTGTGAAGTGCCTCGAGGCAGCTTTATTGTGATTTGGCACTATATTAATGAAATAAATTGAATTAACTTTTGGTATGGCTGTACAAAAAGAGGCGTGGCTACGATACTCCAAAAGGCTGCTTCTTTTCACCTTGTAGGACTGTGATCTTGAGCGAGTTCCCTTTGAGTTTATTGCAATATCAGCTGCAGTTTAGGAAATTTAAATGTTTTTTTTAATAGTGTGAACAGAATTTTTTTTATTCCCAGATTAACGACAGTCTATTTTTCCACAAAAAAATCTATTTTTATGTTTATTATGTGTTTTTCTTTTTCAACGTTTCTTTGAGCCTTTATGATGTCACACAGTTATGTGACTGTGCTGTGATTTTGCACGGTGATGCTAAGCCATGCAGTTGTAATGATTTGTCATCTGAAGTGGACACGGAGTGAATGAGGCTGTGAATTATAATTCCATTAATATATATAAACTATTATTTTTTTCAGTTTTCATTACTCGGGACCTTTGTGGTTATTCTGGAATTACATGGTTGACTGGGCTCTGATTTCACCCTCAGGCCTGGTACAGATTAAATCTTTGGAGGCCATAAATTCTGATTTGTCATTCTCTGGGCTCGACAGTTTCTCTGTGGCTTAAAGGTCGGCCCGGCACTTTATCCTAATAGATATACTTCCATATTTGCATACTTAGTCCTAATGAGGTCTCACACAGCCGAGAGCTCCCGCACTCGATGCTCGGCGGAATTAAATCCGGGCCTGCTGTAAATCCTCATCAGCCGTGAAGGGGAATCTGATCGTAACTGGGTTCGAGAGACTGCCGAGCACAGCAGCATGGGTTTGAGGAGAAAGATGCTCATTTTGTTCCAGGATGCATCAGTGACCTTTGACTTTAACATGCACTCGATCTGCTGCACCGCCAGCTGCAGCCAGTAAGGAAGACAGACATGGAGCCGAAAATGAAATGCACCCAGCTTCATTTGGTGTTATTGGGGTGGGGGTGGGGGTTTGCCTTCACACAGGAGCCTCTGTCACCGTGGCAACATGGGAATTCCAGTGCCCCATTTGTTCCTGACTACAGAATGTCTCCATGTCCACTGACAGAGTGCACAGCAAAGTCGTCCTTAAAGCCAAGAGACAACAGATTCTTTTATGGCATCACATCAAAAAAAGCTTATTTTTAATTGGGCTCGTTGTAAAATAGTTGAGGTTTTTTTTTCACCTCTTTTATGTGCTTCCGTTCGTTTAGAATTGTCACAGTGGATCATCCATCTCCAGTGTGGGACTGTGATTTTTATGTATTAATTTGATGGATGGATGAACTGCAGGCCGACAAGCAGAAAGAACCTCATCTGCATGTTTTTTAGTAAGTGGTGGGAGGAAACCGCTGTCCTCAGAGGAAACTCGCGCAGGTGGGATTATCACATGCACACAGACAGGAAGTGAGCACTGGGGTCCGTGGACCTACGACCTCCTTGCTGTGAGGCTACAGTGCTAACCGCTGCACCACCGTGCTGCGTTCCACAGAAACCCGGCTAATAATGATGACTGACTGTCTATAGCTGCCTCCCGGTTTTGTTCCAACCTCCAGGAATACAGGGTTCAATACCCAGGGTGACCAGAGGGTATTTACATGTTGAAATCTGAAGTTTCTGTTTACTGTTTAGGTTTTTTTGATTGTTTGTTTTTTGCTATTACTGAGATAAAAACATCAAGTTCACAATTCGTGAAAAATAAATTAAAAAAACATGATCCATGAAAACACTTTGAGGTCCCTCAAGGTGTGCACGTCCTACAGCCGTTGTTCTTCTAAAGACGGTTAACATCTCCATAAACTCCAAAAAGTCTCTGACACAGAAACCAGATCATGAAAATAACTGCGTTCAGATCAGAATCATCTTTCAGTTCTAAATCCAAGACATGGATCCAGGTCAGGATCCTTTAAACCGGGGCAGTGACAGTTTTTGGAAATCCATTTGGGAACTCAGCGGGATCTAGGCCTATTTATTTATTTATTTATTTATTGGCATTGATGTGTCTTACCGCTGTGGTTGGCTGGTGGCCTGTCCAGACTGAACCCTGACTCCTCAAGCCCCCGTGACCCTGAACTGGAATAAGCAGTTATAGAAACAACTGGATGGACAAATCAACAATTTCATTGCAACCAACTGCATGGGTACAAACAGTGGTGGGAACAGTTCCGCTAATCCACTAACCGCTAATTATCGAAGATAATGTTTTCATTATCGGATTAGCTTTTCAGATAACTTTGAAAACCATTATCGGACTAATTATCTTCCGATAAGTGTTGGTCAGATAATTTCTAGACCGCTAACGTATTTTTGCAGATGTGGTAAACAAAGCTGAATAGTGACAAACATTTATGAAACCTAAAATCAGTTGAGTACCTACCTGCTAAATGCTTTGTAGTAGATGCACAGTTCTATCTTCCATAAACAAAGGAGAGCCGGTTCTAGAAGAAACCACTCTATCCTCTGCAGGCAAAGGAGAACTGGTCACAGAAAAGAAAAAAGGCTAATTTCTTTTGACCCCATACTGACATGCTGGTATCAGTATGGGGAGATGGACTGGTTAGTGGAGGCACATTTTACCCATAATCCCTTTGGCATCTGTCTGTGTTTGTTACAAAACTTCAGAATTAGTGGATTATTCAGCATTAAAAGATATATGTTATATTTTAACTTTGTACAAATGACAGAATTGACATTAATGGAGTTATTCTATCAGTATTTTATTTATAAACCAAACCATATGTCAGCAAGGCTGTTATTGAGTAGAGAGTTGAGCTTCGCTGCTCCTCTCAACTGCTTCACTGCTGGAAGCTCCTGTTTACTACATAGCTTCCAGCAGGGGGCAGGGCGCTCAAAGACAGAAGTGCTGACTCATTGTTTGGGTCTGTTGTCATTTTTGATGTTACCAGAAGCGATGGTGGTGTTAAAATTCAAAATCAGCTTGTTAGTAGTTGCAAGTGTACCAGAGACAATACTGGAATTTATTGGTTATCTGTAGCTTACGATAAATTTTTGGGTGGTTTGTCGGTTTAGCTTTATAAAAGATAACTTTTCAGTTATCTGATTATCTGTTATCAAAGCTAACTTTTTGGTTAGCTGTGCCCACCACTGGGTACAAGCAAGCAAAATTTAAATATTTGGGTGATTCTTAGACTACGGGCACTTATTATGTCCTTTGATCATATTGTATGAAAAACAGAAAAAAGGGGAAATTTCACACTTTTATAGTTATCTTTACAATGAAAGTGTGTTAAGAAATTTGTTCTAGTAGTCTATGATGACTTTTTCACCGTTTTTCAGCATCATTATATGCAAATATTGCCGTTTTGTGCTTGTCCCACACCCAGACTTTTGATCTTCAATGATAAAAATGAATGGTAAAGAAACATTTTTTCTAATGTTTTAAAATATCTCTGAATAAAATATCAGTAAAATAATCAAAACATAATTGGGGTATTCAATGTCATACAACTGTTGTGATTTTTTTAAACGAAATGTAGTTGTCCCACACTATTGCCGTAATTTCCACCACAACACTGTAATGTCCCTTTTAACAGTTTGTATGAAAGATTGTTTGGGTAGTTTCTATGGAGATAAACAGTGACATCAGAGCACATGTATATAGTGCCAAATCACAACAAACAGTTGTCCCAAGGCGCTTTATATTGTAAGGCAATGGTGTGGTGGAAATTACAAGGCCAATAGTGCCCGTAGTTAAAGAATCACCCATTTATGATCAGAGTCACAAGCAGATCTTGATGCATGTGGACTCACTAGTTCCTTGAAAAAAACCCTGTGAAGCATTTTAAAACAAATACAGGCCAAACGTTTTGCGTTTAACAATCCAGATGATGGTGTGAGTTTCTGAGAGGTTTTAACAGAACCAACGGAGCATGTGAATGGCAAGAGGAGTGTTTCTTTTCTTTTTTAAGTGTTCAAGGTGCAACAGATTCTGGGTAAGTCTGAGATTCTGTCGTGTTGGTAGGAGTCAAAATCTGTTGAACGGATCCATGTGAGTTTCTGATGTCAGGCAGCCTGCTGTCAGCTGACCTGATGTCAGCTGAACTGCCGCGAGGTAAAACAATAAAAGTACTGAGAGGATTAACACTGTGACAGATCACCTCCAAATAAAGTTAGTGTGTGAGGGAACGGCACATCCAGAGCGCTGCAGACACGCCGACAGGCTAAACATCCAAAAATAATTGGTATTACTGAAGTCACAATGAAAATTCTAACCTGGCAGGAAAACAATAAGCTTAATTTTAAACTGTTTATTGAATATGGGGGAAAAAACAATGACTGGAAAAGATCAGCTGGTGTGTTTTTTTTTTAGTTTGTACCGACAGCTACGTGGACCTCGGCGACTTTGGGAAAGTTCGAGTCACTTTGGGAACAAAAACTTGCTTTTTAAAGGCCGTAAACCTGATCCGGGATAAAAGGGGCATAAGAGCCTCATTCACGGTGAAAATCAATTTAAATGTTGAAACAAGTGTCCATCTACGTGAGGATGGTGGAGGAGGGTGACAGGAAATGGACCTTTCCTGGGTTTTTCTTTTTTGTTTTTTGTTTTTGTTTTTGTTTTTTTGTCGAGACAGAAACATTCAACATTATCATTTTACTCATTAATCACAATCTGAATGGAACTCTTAAGGAAATCAGGCCTCATTTGTTGAACACAAAGCTTCACATTAGCTGAGGGAGCGAGCTGATTTATGCTAACTGACATCGTCATTTGCATTTCAAAGGCAAGGTTTTGGGTTTTTGCACAGAGGTGTCTGCTGGTTGATTAAAGCTCAACTCCTGGTTAATTGCAGTTTGTTAGTTTTACAGCTTCTTCCAGGGGCTGCATGTAGACGACCTTCATTCATAACAGAAACGGACACAAAGTAGATCAGGTTATTTACACGCACGCACACACACACACACACACAGGTTTACCTGCACCCGCTGATTCATCATGTTTATCTATCATTTTTCTTGTGAGTTGTACCTGCTGACAGCAGCCGAGGGCACTAAAGGTCAGGGTTAGGGTTAGGTTAGGGTGGGGTCGCCTCGTTCAGGAGAGAAATACAGAGAAATGTATCTGTGAAGGCGCCGTATTTATTGTCTGCTTGATGTTTGACTCTTGATGTTGTTTCAGTTCTGAACCTGTCCAGCGATACATCAGCGTGTATTCTTGATCATGTCTGTGCTTGTTTCCAAAATACATTGATTTCATGCAAGGCTGACCTTGACCTCGGTGACCTTGACTTTTGACCTCTTGGCTTATACTGTAGGTGGATTCCAGACCTGCCCTGGCAAGATCAGTCAAATGTCATACGTGTGCAACATTTGGTCCAGATTGGGTTGAACATCAACTTTCAAGGCCTTGACCCAATGACCTTAAACTCTGACAAAGTGAACCCTTTAACAAGAATTCCGAGGTCAGCCTTCATCCACGTGCCATGTTTGGTGGAAATGAGCCAAAGGAAGAACAACTAAGAGCTGGATAAATGATAGTTATAACAAATTTCAGCTTCTTCCTAAAATCCTTGATACATGTGGATTCACCCAAATTTTCCAGGGGAAGAAAAAAACAATGTAACATAAATTTTTATACAAAGTTGGCTTTAGGCTGAATCAGGGTTGTTTCCCAGAGATCTTCAGGGTTTCACGTTAATGCAGATTGACTACCTTCAAGTTTCTGACACTGTACATTTAATATTAAATTTGATACTGTTGACCATAAAATTTTATTACAGAGATTAGAGCATGCTATAGGTATTAAAGGCACTGCGCTGCAGTGGTTTGAATCATATCTATCTAATAGATTACAATTTGTTCATGTAAATGGAGAATCTTCTTCACAGACTAAGGTTAATTATGTAGTTCCACAAGGTTCTGTGCTAGGACCAATTTTATTCACTTTATACATGCTTCCCTTAGGCAGTATTATTAGACAGCATTGCTTAAATTTTCATTGTTACGCAGATGATACCCAGCTTTATCTATCCATGAAGCCAGAGGACACACACCAATTAGCTAAACTGCAGGATTGTCTTACAGACATAAAGACATGGATGATGTTGTGTGTGGGCCGCCAGAAGAGGAGGTACTGCTGGCCCACCACCAGTGGGCGCTCTGCCTGAAGTGCGGGCTTCAGGCACGAGAGGGCGCTGCCGCCATGGACACAGCCGGGGGTGACAGCTGTCGCTCATTACCTCTTGACAGCTGTCACCCATCTACTCAACATCATCTCACTCCATAAAGACCAGACGTCATCTCCACCTCGTTGCCGAGATATCATACTTCATTGGAGGTAATATCCTCAGCCTTTTGTAAATCTGTTTATTGTGAGTGTTTGCAGGAGAACCGGTCGTTTTTGAGGAGGCTGTGCAAGACGGCGCTCCTTTTCAGCTGAGACCGCTGCAACGCGCTGAGTGTGAGGTGGAGGTGGCATTCCCACCGTTATTGTTACTGGGTGTACACACACCCACACTTGACTGTCTTTGTTCTTCGCCAGCAGTACCAGATCCGACAGTCGGGGACGGTGATCACCTGGGAATTCGGGACTTGGCGGCTCCAGTATTCACCAGGTTCTGGGGCGGCGGAAATCGTGTGGTTCCGGCTCTCCTCAGGACAGACGTCTTCTATCCTCGAGCCTGCCCACACGTCACCTTTGTGTATTGACTGTTGTGATATTCTGAGATTGTCTGTATGTTCGTTGTGCACATTCACAACATTAAATTGTTATATTTTGGCTCATCTATTGACCGTTCATTTGCGCCCCCTGTTGTGGGTCCGTGTCACTACACTTTCCCAACAGATGACCTCTAATTTCCTGCTTTTAAACTCAGATAAAACTGAAGTTATTGTACTTGGCCCCACAAATCTTAGAAACATGGTGTCTAACCAGATCCTTACTCTGGATGGCATTACCCTGACCTCTAGTAATACTGTGAGAAATCTTGGAGTCATTTTTGATCAGGATATGTCCTTCAATGCGCATATTAAACAAATATGTAGGACTGCTTTTTTGCATTTGCGCAATATCTCTAAAATTAGAAAGGTCTTGTCTCAGAGTGATGCTGAAAAACTACACTCAACAGAGTGGCCTTTCATTGTGGGCAGTCTAAGGCACACCTGTGCACTAATCATGGTGTCTAATCAGCATCTTGATATGGCACACCTGTGAGGTGGGATGGATTATCTCAGCAAAGGAGAAGTGCTCACTATCACAGATTTAGACTGGTTTGTGAACAATATTTGCGGGAAATGGTGATATTGTGTATGTGGAAAAAGTTTTAGATCTTTGAGTTCATCTCATACAAAATGGGAGCAAAACCAAAAGTGTTGTGTTTATATTTTTGTTGAGTATAATTCATGCATTTATTTCCTCTAGGCTGGACTATTGTAATTCATTATTATCAGGTTGTCCTAAAAGTTCCCTGAAAAGCCTTCAGTTAATTCAAAATGCTGCAGCTAGAGTACTGACAGGGACTAGAAGGAGAGAGCATATCTCACCCATATTGGCCTCTCTTCATTGGCTTCCTGTTAATTCTAGAATAGAATTTAAAATTCTTCTTCTTACTTATAAGGTTTTGAATAATCAGGTCCCATCTTATCTTAGGGACCTCTTAGTACCATATCACCCCAATAGAGCGCTTCGCTCTCAGACTGCAGGCTTACTTGTAATTCCTAGGGTTTGTAAGAGTAGAATGGGAGGCAGAGCCTTCAGCTTTCAGGCTCCTCTCCTGTGGAACCAGCTCCCAATTCAGATCAGGGAGACAGACACCCTCTCTACTTTTAAGATTAGGCTTAAAACTTTCCTTTTTGCTAAAGCTTATAGTTAGGGCTGGATCAGGTGACCCTGAACCATCCCTTAGTTATGCTGCTATAGACTTAGACTGCTGGGGGGTTCCCATGATGCACTGAGTGTTTCTTTCTCTTTTTGCTCTATATGCACCACTCTGCATTTAAACATTAGTGATCGATCTCTGCTCCCCTCCACAGCATGTCTTTTTCTTGGTTCTCTCCCTCAGCCCCAACCAGTCCCAGCAGAAGACTGCCCCTCCCTGAGCCTGGTTCTGCTGGAGGTTTCTTCCTGTTAAAAGGGAGTTTTTCCTTCCCACTGTCGCCAAGTGCTTGCTCACAGGGGGTCGTTTTGACCGTTGGGGTTTTTATGTAATTATTGTATGGCCTTGCCTTACAATATAAGGCGCCTTGGGGCAACTGTTTGTTGTGATTTGGCGCTATATAAATAAAATTGATTGAGTGATTGAATATAGCTAACCCTAATATGTGTGTGAAATATTCAGTACAGGCATTTAGATGACACACTTAACAAATTAACTTAATGTGGAACTTAATGTGTTCTTCATGTTTCCCATGAATTTCAAGCAAATTGGTCTCCATAACTCCAGAACATTCAGTCATAGATTGTCCAAACTATGGCTTTTTGGAATCATTATGATCAGATAAATCTTGTGGTATCCTTTTCAATATGATTGGACCATTTTTTAAATTCTGACCCCTACCTGGCTACAGCTGCCACCCTGGATGACCAACACACTAAGGCTGGAATGTAAAAGTCATTTGGTCTCCTTAAGTGGTACAGAAAACCTCCTTGGCCCGTGGACTTTAAAGGACGACTTGAAGGAGGAAGAGGTTTGGGACCAGACTGTCTGAGGAAAGTCCATCAGAATGTTGGAGCACAAAGAGGAAGAACGCTGAGCGCTGAACGCCTGCCGGCGACTCATCGGTTCCATTAGGACGCACAAAAACCGCTGCTTGGTCATAATGAGCTGCAAAGCGCGAACAAAGTGTACTCCTTTTTCTATATCAGGGTCTCTGTACATACAGAAGTCACTGTAATTTTCCCAGCAGGCTTTGCTCTCTTTGAGCCCTCCTCACTAAGTAAAGAAGAGCGCTCATTAGGCTTTGACTCCACAACAACAACATAGCAGGCGCTCTGCTGACAACGTGCTCTGCAGAGCATCAAAGCAAAGCCACTTACCTTCTCAGCTCACTTCCGTCTCCCAGGGATCTATTAAATTCAAATTAATGTTGGGCCCCGCTTAAAAACGGCCCCCCATAAACATGGTGACGATGAGGTTTTTGTGGCGCCATGTTCCTCGCTTTAAATTACCCACAGTGGGAAAACAGCACTGCTGTAATTACAGACGTCACAGCAGTGAGATAAAAGAGTTTAGAAAGTGGTATGTGGCTAAATTTAAACCTTTAAAAGTCATTGAATGAGGAGAAGAGATGGTGAGCCACGCCGCCGACGCCGTGGAATTTACTTGTCTTTTCCTTTCAGCTGACACCTACATTTATGATGTCAGTGATTAAACGCAAACAGGGAGAAGCGCCAAGTTCCACAAACAGCCTGATCACAGCTTCACGTTTGCATGTTTAATTTAAGGCAATTACGGAGCAGCTCAATCAACAGGGACGCGGCAAGAACCAATCAGCTGCAGGAAACCCATCTGATCAGGTTTTCAAGGACTTCCAGCTGACTGCCGTTTACACAGTTACACAGTACCTGCTCTACTTCTGGAGAAGTCACAGCATGCGCGAGTTGAAAGAACACGAGTTCAATGTACTGACGTCTGGCTCCTGATCTGTGTCCTGTCCAGGTGTGAGTTCTTCCCCAAAAATGCTCCATACGTACTGTATGTGTTGGAGTTTAGTGTGATCGTGTTGTCCAATTACTTTTGGTCACTTCAAATGCTGAGCCACACATCGTGCTGGAACTCCTCAACTATGTCAGTTATAAAATTACACTTAAAGACGACAGCGTGAGCAAACAATTCATAGACACGATTTACTTTCTAATATATATTGTGATACGTCAACAAAATGAGTTTTGCCCGTGTCCAAATATTTATGGATTTAACTGGATGTTCTTAAGTCGACATGGTCCGTCATAGCTCGGCTCAAAACCTTGCGTCATGTGTTGAGACTAATGTTTGTCTTGTCGCACATTGGACAGTTCTGTTCTACTCTGTTCCTTTGTTCTTTTCTTCTGTATCTGAGTTCAAATGGATGATGGAAGCAGACGCTCAGCCTGACATTCACCCGTTCACATGCCGATGTCGACATGCTGACATGCAAGAAGACGCACAACTTAAAAAGACTCATTCTGACCGTTGATTCTGTCTTTGGGCGTGTTGGTGCTTACCACTGGTTCAACCCACTGGTTCCACTCACAGGTTCTACAGAGTAAAATAACCAGTGATAAATTAACACTTTTAATTTTAATTAAAAACTTTTATTGTTAGATTAGATATACTTTATTGATCTCACAGTGGAGAAATTATGTTTACACTCCAGTTACCTCAGACAGCAATTAGTCCACAATTATTACTTGTTTACTGTAATAATGGCACACATCAGAATTAAAGACAGCACATACACATTTGACATTGATTATGTGCACTAAGTTTGAAGAAGCCCGTTATCCGAATTGAGGCAAGTGGATGAAGGCCACGCAGCAACCCTGAGATGCGCCGCCATCAGCTTGCGGGGAGGAACGGGGCTGCAGCTAAAACTGCACCGCCCCCGCAGAAGGGGGAAAGAGTGACGTTTAGCAGGCGCCGGAAAGGGGGGTGTTGATGGGGGAAGGAGGGGGGTGGGGGGAGGGAATGGAACATGCTTCAGTCCTGTGAAAAGCAGTTTATTGTCTTTGTGAGTTGAGATCAGAAACAGCCAATGTTCCCCAGGCCGAAGAAATTCCTCTGGAGGAAAAACAGTCGGGCAATTTGACCTTCAGTCTTGATAAGCCTGTAGTGTTGTGGTTACAGCAGTGAAAAACACTTTTTAACAGTTCCACTTGCACAACCAAATCACAATTATGATTAAGAATATTCCCAATTATGAATTAAGAATATTCACCGGCCTCTGAAATCTTCAACTTCAACTGCAAGGCATTCATCTGCTCCAAGATGCCATCCAATTTGCATCTGAGTTTAAGAGTCATCGCAGTCTGAGAATGCACTGCCTTGCCAACCTCGTTAATCATGACAGACAAGCGAGGGGCCGTGGTTCTTGATGCCGCGTCTTGCCAATTTTCCGGTAGATCAGGGCAGCACATAAGCCAGAAAGTACCAGCCCTGCTACCATGAGACCAAAAATGAATAAATCCTCAACGTCCTCAACGGAGTAAGGCACCAAGCATGCCACACGCCAGGAACTCCAGGAGTTGAGAACATATCTCGCAGGATATATTCCATCTGGGCAGGTAGGATCCCCCGGTCCTGACCTTCTTGTAGAAAAAATGGTGTCAATAGCGTTCAGAGACCAGCTGAACAATTCCATGGTTTATCCGATAGCAGTCCAATAGATCCAGTATCCAATATAATTTGAGGAATTCACAGTCTGGTGAAGTAGGGACTTGAAGGTTAAAGGCAGAGAACAGAGATAAGGGAGAGTGGAGGAGATGCGACCGCCTTCGTCGGAGTCCCAAGCTGTGCCAATCATATGATAAATAACAGTGGCTTGTTGCCACTGTTATTTTCATAGGATTATTTATTTATTTACTTATTTTATGTCTTTGTACAGCGCTTTGGTCAACTTTGTTGTTTTTAAATGTGCTCTATAAATAAACTGAATTGGAACACTCACAGTGTTAGCTTTACACTGCATTTACTGTGTATCTGTTGGTTATAAAATGGTAAATGGGATGCATTTATGTAGCCCTTTTCCATCTGCATCAGATGCTCAAAGTGCTTTGCAATAATGCCTCACATTCACCCTGATGTCAGGCTGCTGCCATACAAGTTGCCCACTACACACAAGGAGCAACTAGGGGAATTTTCTTGTCAGGCTGGGATTTGAACCAAGGATCTTCTGGTCTCAAGCCCAATGCTTAAGTCTATCACCTCCCATACCTTGGTTCTATCAGTTACGTCCATCCACTGGTTCTGGCTGTTGTTCCCATTCCCAGTAACGTTAGACCTTACTTGTGTGAAGCACCTTGAAGCAACTTTGTTGTGATTTGGTGCTATATAAATTAAAATACTTTGAAATTCAGTGATTCTATCCACTGGTTCTATCTGTTGGTTCTGACCGTTGGTTCCGTCTCCCTGACCGTGATGGACTGTAACTAAAGCGGCTGCAGAGTGAATCTGATATTTCCCGAGCCAGTGTGTAGAGGAGGAGGATCCAGGCTGCTCTACTAATTTGTCTTAATTAGTGATTAATCATCCAGTGGGCTCGCTTTGATCCAATAAACAACAGAACTGCAGACATGTTTGTTTGTGAGATCATTATGAGATTCAAAGATAATACAGGTAGGAGAACAAAGCATCAGCTCATTACTCAGCCGTCTCCAACTAATGACTCCTCATCACCTCCTCACTGCTCTTGTACTTTATTCATTTCACTTCAATTTATGTGCACAATTAAACTGTGGCGCCTTTGTGATGTGTTCAGGTAAACCTTCACGTAGGAAAAAATGGTATTTCAAGAACTAAAGGTGACACGATCGTCAGAGGGCCGTTTTACAGAGACCAGAGTTCAACACACACTAAAAACCTTAGAGGGAAATCTGTGAGGAACATTTTTCAAAACGAATATTGATGAAACTTGTCAAAACATCAGAAAGTGGTCATCTTACTGTGTGAAGAAACGTGCGATGCAGAATCCACATCTGGATCCTGATCAACACCAACATCTGAACGATTCCACCTCTGCTATAGTTGATGACTCCAGCAACTTATTACGTATTTTGACTAAATCAAGAGACGACCAGTGTCTCATCATCATCATCATCATCAGGATGTCTAATCATGTTGTGTGTGTGCAGCGTTCACAATGAAGTGTACTAATGTGACATCCGGTTTCCAACTGCACAAGACAACAGAGAAGATAAACAACACGGACGCCACCAGTCGTTACTGCAGTAACCAAGTGTGGGTTCAACCAACGATTTCTAAGCTTCCCGATTCTGAACGACTGGTGGCTGAGATGGAAAAGGAGGACATTCCAACACACAAGAAGGATATTAAGTCTACCAGGATGTCTTCTGTTTCCTTGAGAGAAAAAGCTAAACTAAGCCAACACTGCACTAAGACTCTGTGGGGTTGAACATTCCCAACACTGCACTAAGACTCTGTGGGGTTGAACATTCCCAAAACTGCACAAAGACTCTGTGGGGTTGAACATTCCCAACACTGCACTAAGACTCTGTGGGGTTGAACATTCCCAACACTGCACTAAGACTCTGTGGGGTTGAACATTCCCAACACTGCACTAAGACTCTGTGGGGTTGAACATTCCCAAAACTGCACAAAGACTCTGTGGGGTTGAACATTCCCAACACTGCACTAAGACTCTGTGGGGTTGAACATTCCCAACACTGCACTAAGACTCTGTGGGGTTGAACATTCCCAACACAGCACTAAGACTCTGTGGGGTTGAACATTCCCAACACTGCACTAAGACTCTGTGGGGTTGAACATTCCCAACACAGCACTAAGACTCTGTGGGGTTGAACATTCCCAACACAGCACAAAGACTCTGTGGGGTTGAACATTCCCAACACAGCACAAAGACTCTGTGGGGTTGAACATTCCCAACACTGCACTAAGACTCTGTGGGGTTGAACATTCCCAACACAGCACAAAGACTCTGTGGGGTTGAACATTCCCAACACAGCACAAAGACTCTGTGGGGTTGAACATTCCCAACACAGCACAAAGACTCTGTGGGGTTGAACATTCCCAACACAGCACAAAGACTCTGTGGGGTTGAACATTCCCAACACAGCACAAAGACTCTGTGGGGTTGAACATTCCCAACACAGCACAAAGACTCTGTGGGGTTGAACATTCCCAACACAGCACAAAGACTCTGTGGGGTTGAACATTCCCAACACAGCACAAAGACTCTGTGGGGTTGAACATTCCCAACACAGCACAAAGACTCTGTGGGGTTGAACATTCCCAACACAGCACAAAGACTCTGTGGGGTTGAACATTCCCAACACAGCACTAAGACTCTGTGGGGTTGAACATTCCCAACACAGCACAAAGACTCTGTGGGGTTGAACATTCCCAACACAGCACAAAGACTCTGTGGGGTTGAACATTCCCAACACAGCACAAAGACTCTGTGGGGTTGAACATTCCCAACACTGCACTAAGACTCTGTGGGGTTGAACATTCCCAACACAGCACAAAGACTCTGTGGGGTTGAACATTCCCAACACAGCACAAAGACTCTGTGGGGTTGAACATTCCCAACACTGCACTAAGACTCTGTGGGGTTGAACATTCCCAACACAGCATGATTGCACCTGAATGTCGTGATAGTGGGTCAGGAAGAGTCGTATTCTGCCACAACATGCTGAATGGCAAATTCCTGATGAGATTTCTGATGGGTTCAGTTTAATTTCTTGTCAAACACAAAAAAACAACAAATGTCAAGTTGGTCTTGCTCTGAGGAGTTTCTACAACTATAAGCAGGTTTATCATCATGTCCTACAGCAGCCTGTAATCAAGGTTTTTAAAGTGAAGCAAT
Source organism: Thalassophryne amazonica (assembly GCF_902500255.1). Classification (NCBI taxonomy): domain Eukaryota; kingdom Metazoa; phylum Chordata; class Actinopteri; order Batrachoidiformes; family Batrachoididae; genus Thalassophryne; species Thalassophryne amazonica. Next base: position 5,089,679 of record NC_047116.1, on the reverse strand, counting down.
ATCTCCACCTGGTGGACAAGAATAGATTTGACTCTAGTACAATTTTCAGTAATAATCATGGTGCCTTTGTTTGATAATTTGATTTTTGGTGTCTGCTAATGCTGCTCGAACTGCTGTAAACTCATAGAACTGAAGTTACATCCAAATTCATGACCTTTGTGTATCTCCTGGTCAGCGGTCTCTTCTTCGCTTCTTTTACTGGTTATGAAAAAGGATCTTTGTGCAGTAATACATATTTTCTTTCAACTCTACCAGCATTAGCATCAATAAATGTGTAACCTGACAGAAGACACCATTCGTCCTGTTTATTTGTCCTGATTTGTCACAGAGAATCTTCCACATTTCAAAATAACTTCCCATCAAAGTGCGAACAGTGTTCACGTTGTTTGTTTTTTTTTATTTAGTGAGTCTATTTTTGTCATATTTTGTGTACTTTCAGTTTCATAATTTGTATCAGTGAAACATACCTAATTTTAAGTCATATTTCAATTAAATTTGTTTGAAACCAGTTTAAACACATTTCCATTTAGAACACAACCAATAAAGGAAGGTATAATTTAACAGTTTACTTCAAAAGAGAACCGGGAAAGTCCTTTTATTCTCAAAATCAACATAATGAGGTCCACGTATTGATCTGAGATGTTTGAAGATGAAGACAATATCTGCTGATGGTCCTCACTGAACAACAGTCAGCCAATCAGCCGCTGGTAAACAAGACGTACCGTTAACAAGCTTGACCTTTGCTCCATCTGTCAGGAAACAAAGACGGCGCCTGTTGGATGAAGTCGTACACGCATGTGAACATCGGCCACGTGGGAACAATTTGGAGGAACATCTCACTCTGCTGATCAATGAGACATTCTCCGAAGACAAAACACAGCCATTGACGTTTTCCCAGTGTTAGCAACATTATTATCACAGTGGTCACGCCGCGTCGCGTCTGAGGACTGCACCAAAGCTCAAACCAAACCCCACTTTGGTCCAGGGTCATCAAATGTGATATTTAAGATTTCTTCCTTCGCTCTTACTTGACAACTGAAACTCAGAAAACTGAATTTTACTTTTGCAATAGGAGCATGAAAGACAATGACTTTTTCTCGGTGCTGATCCTCAGAGGCAAATTTAATTACAAATGAAAAGTTACTAAAATACCAGTCGATAGCCAAACTAATCGTTTTTGAGAGAAATACATGCTAGTTTGCTATGTTAGCTTGCTGAGCAAACCATTAACAGTGACTCAGCAAAACTAGCGAGTTACCTTGATGGTGCTGGACGGCAAAGATTTTGTTCCTTCCACACTTTTCAGTTTATTGTATTATCTGGACTATGAGTCGCACCTGTTAAAAAAGTGCCTCTTGCAGAGGAAAACCCACTGGAGTACAAGTCGTACCTTTTTTCTGTATTATCAGCTCTTTAATTGGGGGACTGGTTTTGTTTTGTTGTAGAGGTCCTTTTCATTATTATCATTTATTTATTTTTTATTATTAGAGTTTATTTTGTTTAGTGCTTTGATTCCTGGGAAACTGCTTTATAAAGAGGACCACATTGGAAATTACTGTTTTGGGCTGTTTCAGTTTTTGTTTTTGTGGGGGGGGTTCACATTCATGTGTTATCCTGTTTTGTTTTGTTTTTAAGTTGTCACATTTAGATGTTTTGTTTGTATAATTCATTCTTGTCTAATTCATTATTGTCCAAACAGAACAGAGTCATTACAATAATTATTATTAATAATTAAAGTGTGATTTTTTTTTTAACCTCCCAAATTAGTAAAAAAAAATTAAATAAAATAAAAGCCAAAACAAAACAAAAAAAAATTTTTATGCATTAATACTGGGAGGTTAAAGATCTGTGCACCAAAAAAATCATGTGTTTCTGACATTTATGAACCACAGTGGTACAGATACTGTATGTAATTGTGCTGTTAAAAGAGCCTCACAAACAATGTGAAAAGGTTCCTCAAGCAGAAAAATTAGACGTTTTGAGAAAAAGTGGGCATGTGACTCCCGATGACATCACAAAGAATCTATATTTTTCTTTTTCATTGATTTTTATGGTCTGAAAGTATAACTTTAGAAGAAAACTAAAACCTACACGTAGCTCTTTAAAGACTAAATGTGAGACAGATGGATACCTTTGCACAGCAGAAGTCCTGGACTTGGATTTTTATTCCCACCAAGAACCAGAACCTTTTGTTCCATTTCTCTGCCACTGCGAGGAACAAACACAGCTGGAATTGACTGAATGATTCATCCAATTAAAAGCAATTACATGGTTGATTACCAAACCAGAGGCTGAATAAAAGCTGGTGGCTTAATTGGGAATGTTTCACTTTGCCAGAGAGCTGAAGGAATAAAAACTCAGAAAACCGGTTCTGTGTGAACATGTGAGCGTTGTCCCGGACACAATGAGGCCTTAACGACCTGCTCTAATCCTGGTAGACGGACGGCGCCCAGAAAGTCACACAAACTTTGGGCGGCGTCTTTTAAAAAGCTGGAAGAAAAGTATCAAAGCACTTATCTTCCACTTCATTCTGCCGCTCGCGCCGCCGTAAAAGAGGCTTTGGAAGCGAAATCCCAGCAGAAATGGCAAAGGTTCACGTTTTCTTTATTCATTTTGCCTGAAACTCCTAAAAAAAGAATAAGAAAGAATTCAAAGAGCTGCTCCCTCAGCGCTGAGATTTGTGGGTAATGTTTTCTAAAAGCAAATCAAAGTTCGCCAAAGATTAGCTCACGAGTTCACAGTGACCCTGCGGGCGCTCGGATCCACGGCCGTTTGTCACACCGTCACATTAGAGGCAAAATCCAAAAATACGCTTTGTAACATAATTATCAAAGATTCCACCGAATCTCTGGACATGTCTGATAAACCGTTTTCTGAGTTGTGTTTTATTCAGTGAATCACATCATGAAGAAGTGACTGAGGTGAAGCTGAACAAACGTCTCGGTGTCTCGTATGACTGAGAGCTTTCACTGAAATTTAAAACCTTTTTGTTTGTCTTTCATGGAGTTTTGTGGGAATGTCAAATAATCCGGTTTATTCCAACAGTTCGTTGAAGTTTGACAGAAAAAAAAAAAAAGCTCATTTCATTTTATCTGCTGTGGACGTTTTTCAGCAGATGGACTTCTTGTTGATCTTCAGGATGTTTTGTCATCAAAATAAGTCAAAAAACAAAATGATTAGTCAGATGTACGTTTGGGTGATGTCGACTTCAAGTACAAGGGGTAATTGAAAAGTTTTGAGCCCAACCAAGAAGAATTCCAGCGTGTAAGTCCGGCGTGGCTGCAGTGCCGTACGAGGTCTCATCCTGGACAACCCTAACCCAACTGTTTCTGGGTCTGCCTCATCTCAGTCACCCTTCGTACATCACCACATTTCATGGTGTTTTTGTCAGTTATCTTAATAATGATCATGTGAAAATGGTTCAATTCTTCAAACTCACCTGTGGCCAAAATCCACCGCTTGTTTAAAGTCCTCAAGAGCAACAGACAACGAAGGGGGTGGGGGTGGGGGGGTGGAGGTATTATGGGGACGGGGGGGGGGGGGGGGGGGGCAGATTAAAGTGCCTTAAATTGAGAAAGAATATCTTCACAAACTACAGACTGGTCTCTCTACTTCCACAATTTTCCAAAATTTTAGAAAAGCTTTTTAACAACAGGTTAGGATCCTTTATAGAAAAATATAACATAATTAACGAATGTCAATATGGATTTAGGTCTGGTAGGTCAACTTCACTTGCAATAACTGAAGCAATAGAAGAGATTACAAACACCTTAGATAGTAAAAACTATATAGTTGGAATATTTAATGTGTCACAATTATTAAAATTATTATTATATGCAGATGATACCAATATATTCTATTCCAGCGATAACTATAGCAAACTTATTAATGTGGTAAATAGTGAATTAATTAAGCTGAAAACTTGGTTGAATATTAATAAATTATCCTTAAATATAAAAAAGACTAAAGTCATGTTTTTTGGAAATCATAATGTCAATTCTAATTTACCAATAAATATAGACGGTGTCGAAATAGATAAAGTGTCAGAAGTCAAATTTTTAGGGATAACCATCGATAGTAAATTAAGCTGGAAGTCTCATATCAGCCACATACATAAAAAAGTTTTCAAGAATGTCTCTATTATGTACAAAGCAAAATATTTTCTGGATCATAATGCATTATATTTATTGTATTGTTCTTTAATCTCTCCTTACTTAACATATTGTATAGAAATCTGGGGTAACAATTACAAAAGTTTGCTACATCCCCTCTGTATAATCCAAAAGCGGGCAATAAGAATCATCTATAAGGTAGGATATCTTGATCACACAAATAGTCTATTTTTACAATCCAAATTGTTGAAAATGCCAGATCTGGTTAATTTTCATGCTGCACAATTATTATATAAAGCCAGTAAAAACTCATTACCCAGTAATATTCTGAGTCTCTTCACCCAGAGAGAAGGAAGCTATAACTTGAGGGGATGTGGTAACTTTAAAGTCAAGGCAGTGAGAACTACCAGGAAAGGTTTCTGTGTGTCTGTGTGTGGCATTAAGCTGTGGAATAGTTTGGCACCTCAGCTCAAGCGATGTCCTAACATCCATCAATTCAAAAAAAGATACAAAGAAATGGTTCTGTTGAAATACATGAATGAGGAGAGAGGTGCGTGATCGTCACGTCTTTTTAATTTATTTCTAGTTAATTTACCTTTGCTTTTTTGCCTTGTCAGCAACAGAAGGGGTCTCGCTAGGACACACAAACCTTCATAAAATACCTGGAATTATCCTGTACATCAATTTAATTATATATATCATAGCCATAATTGTAAACTATATCATAAAAAAAATGATAATAATGATAATAAAATCTTACTATATGTTTGTTAATATAATAGATGTTAACATATTTGCATAATACCTGTTATTGCTGGTGTCGTAACCATGGTCAAAAGTATTATTTTTATACATCATGATCCTGTAGTTGAAATGCTAGTCAAATAGAAGTATGGTGATGATGGTAATAACTCAGAGAGAGGGGGAAGCATGTATATGTATGTATGTATATATGTACGCGTATATATATGTGTATGCGTGTGTGTACGTATATATATATACATATATATATATATGTATATGTGTGTGTGTATGTGTATGTATATATGTGTATGTATAATATGTATGTATATGTGGGTGTGTATGTGTATATATACATATATGTATATTTATGTTTACATTTATATAAATATGTACATATGTAAGTTTATTGATACATAAAAAGACTTTTCCTTTTCTTTCCTCCTTGTTTCCCCCTCTTACATCACTTACATCATTATCACCAGATCAGGGTCGGCAAGTGGGGGTCTGTTGCTCAAAGCAGAGCCTAGGACATTCAGCAAAGGGTGGACCTGTGTCAGGGGGCGACCCCTCTCTGGCAGCAGGTTTACAAAATACTTTGCATCGTTTAATGCACCACACACATGACAAATGGGGAAGGAGGGGAATGGGGGGGGGGGGAATAATAATAATAATAATGATAATGATAAATTAATAAAAAAGTTAAGGTAATTAAATTAATAAAATAAAATGAATGTAGCATAATTGTATATATGTATATGTATTATGTGTATACATGTGTATTATTGATGTATGTGTGTATTTTGTGTATGTATGTTCGCATGCATGATGTGTGTGTGTGTGTGTATATATATATATATATATATATATATATAGAGAGAGAGAGAGAGAGAGAGAGAGAGAGAGAGAGAGACAGAATTACCATTGACACACACAAGAATAGTCCTTTTAAATAGTCATTTTCTGAGTAAATGTGGGGAATTTATTGACATATGAAAATGGCTTAAGGAATGACACCAGCAATATCAATAGCAATTTAAAAAAATGGTAGTAATAATAATAATAGAAATAAAAAAAAGAAAAAAATTTTGATTGACAATAATTATTGTCATTATTACTGTCTATTATGGTGGGAATTGTTTTTATCATCATTATTATTATTATTATTATTATAGATACTCATCACTAATATATGATATCAATTACATAGTAATAAAAAAGGAATATTGGTCACACTCAGTAGTCGTAATAACGTACGGGTATTTGGGGGTGGGATTAAATAAGTTCGTCTTCATCCCACCCCTTTTCAGGTTAAGTGCGCGGGTATGTATGCGTGTATGTTTGTATCTCCTGTTCTTTTCAACCCAATGTGGGTAAATGTAGATGTAGTCAAAGAAATGTTTATTTTGTAAACCTCAAAATAAATGATCAATCAGTCAATATGTATGTATATGTACGTGTATATGTGTGTGTATACACTGTGATCACTCGTCATACACTGTGATCACTCGTCACTCAGGGAGAGCTGCGTGTCGTCACTAGAGAGCTGCGTGTCGTCAGAGCGAGCTGCAAAAAGTTTGTACCTGAGTTTTCAGAGGTGGTGTTTGTAGTTGCCATCTGCCACGCCGGTGTTTGCCAACCCGGACAGTGGGAATACCACCTCAACCGGCAACTTAGCCCCGCAACTGGACAGCAACATCGTCCGAGGCCCGCTCAACGTGGTGAATTCACTGAGGCCGCGCGCTGCGTCATTAAAGCCGTGCGTCACGAGTGCCGCTTCCCCGAGGCCTCGTGCAGCCACCGCGGATCCATCAGCGCGGAAACACCGAGGCCGCGCGGCACCAGCGCAGTGCAGATCCATCCCGGTGACAAACAACGCAGGCTGTTAACATCGGCGATCGACAAGCTGCTCATAAGCCGACCATGGGGCCTAAGAAGGTTCTGACAGCGGAGGAAGGTGACGATATTAAAAAATCTCTGGACTTTCTATCAGAGGAGATTTCTGTTGTGAAGCAGCAACAGAAATCAATCATGGATCTGGTGGAGGAGGTGAAGGCATTACGGCTCCAGAACGCCGAGAAAGACCGGCATCTGGTGCAGCTGGAAAATAGAGTGGCTGAATTGGAGCAGTACACCAGAATTAACGACGTCATCATCACAGGTCTTCATATCAAACCACGGTCCTACGCACGGGCGGTAACAGATGAGAGCGGAGGGGAGCCCAGTGAACAGGAGGTCAGCTCTGTGGAAAAACAGGTTGCTGATTTCCTCCTATCTAAAGGTATAGAAATGGATTTAAATAACATTGAAGTGTGCCACCCTCTGCCCCGGAGAAATGACGGTGATAAACGAACCGTCATCATGAGATTCATCAACAGAAAACACAAAACAGCACTGTTAAAACAAAGAAGAAAACTGAAAGGGACAAACGTATTCATCAATGAACATCTCACCAAACGGAATGCAGACATCGCCAGGAAAGCACGCTTCTTGAAGAAACAGGGAAAAATCCAGCACACATGGACTTCAAACTGTAAAATATTCATCAAACTGAACGGATCACCAGAACAAGCAAAAGTCATGGCAATAAGGAACATCGAGGAGCTGGACAAATATGAACAATAGGTATGAGGACTCAAACACATCACAGCACCATGATGCAGACTGGAGCAACCCACTCATCCACATCATCTACACCCGGAGACAAGAGAGACATAATGACTAAGGATAATGATCCGTTTATTTCTGCCCAGGAGCTCTGTCTAGATACATTTAATTATAATAACTCTGCTAACCACCCCTTCGAATCTGAAAATGATCCTGATACCTTTTTCAGTGAGAACATTGTGAGACAGTGCAAATATTTTACAGAAGAACAATTCAAAAATTATAAAATCAATAATGAAGATTTTTCAATTATACATTTCAACAGCAGAAGTCTTTCTCGTAATCTGTCCACTATTAATGATTGTTTGAAAACATCCAAAAAACGTTTTTCAGTTATTGCAATTTCAGAAACATGGTTAAATGAGGATAATAAAGATCTGGTATATCTTGATGGTTATGAATTGTTCCTGGTTAATAGGCAGACGAGAAGGGGCGGAGGCGTTGCATTATATGTAAGGTCAGATTATAACTGTAAACTCATTAACAACATGTCATTTACAGTGGACAACATCATGGAATGTGTTACCATAGAAATTACATCTATAAACTCCAATAACATAGTTGTTAGTTGTATTTACAGAGCTCCTGGGACAAATATTGACACCTTTGAAGACATTATCTTAGGAATGTACAACAAAATCAACAGAAATAAGCATTTATTTGTCTGTGGAGATTTCAATATAGATTTTTTAAACCCTCACAATCATCCACAAATTACCTCATTTATAAACACCTTGTATTGTTTACATTTACAGAAAGCGTTTGACACAATTAACCATGGAATACTATTAATTAAACTGCAGAAATATGGAATCAGAGGTCTGGCATATGAATGGATAGCTAGTTATTTACAAGGCAGATTTCAGTATGTTCAATTCAATAATACAAATTCTGAACTCAGGGATGTCACATGTGGGGTGCCGCAGGGCTCAGTGCTGGGTCCTTTGTTGTTTATAATCTATATAAATGATATAAGTTGGGTGTCGAGTTCACTGAGATGTGTCCTTTTTGCGGATGATACAACTGTGTTCTGTAGCGGTGAAAATCTTGAACAGCTTCTGGACATAGTTGAGAAAGAACTGGAAAAATTTAAGGTTTGGTTTGACGCTAATAAGTTGTCACTCAACCTTGGGAAAACTAAATGTATTATATTTGGAAATAAACAGGCACCCAAATGTAAAAATGTAACTATAAACAATAAGGAAATTGAGTTAGTAACAGAGAATAAATTTTTAGGTGTTATAATTGATAATAAACTTAGCTGGAAACCACATATAAATTATGTGAAATCAAAATTGTCAAAAACTATAGCCATTCTGTATAAAGCCAAAGACCTACTGCCGCAAGAAGGGTTACTTACTTTATATCATTCTCTGATGGTACCATATATGACATATTGTGCTGAGTCACGGGGAAACACTTACAAATCAAATACCAATCCAATATTCCTTTTGCAAAAACGAGCCATACGAATCATCTGCAATAAACAATATCGTGAACCAACTCATTCTTTATTTGTGTCTTTAAATTTATTAAAATTCATAGATTTGGTCGATTACATTACAATTCAAACTTTATTTCGAGCGAAAAACCAAGCCTTACCGAGACATGTCCAGAGTCTGTTCCGATTGAGGGAATCCAGATATAGTTTAAGAGGTTGTGCAATTTTTATGAAACCACCAGTAAGAACAAATGTAAAGGGTTTTTGTGTGTCTGTGGTTGGGGTGAGGAAATGGAACAAATGTTCAACAGAGGTTAGAATGAGTGGTACTTTAGTAAGATTTAAGAAACTACTCAAAAAGAACATCATGTCTAAGTATCATAAAGAAGCAAATATAATTTGATTTATATGGAATGTTCAATTTATAAGTGGGACTCATTGTATATTTGAATGTGTGGGTATGTGTATGCGTATGTAGATATATAGATATGGGTAGGTGTATATGTATATGTATATAAGTGACTGTGTATATGCATGTATGTATATATTTATGTTTGTAAAGTATATACGTATGTATATAGGTATATATGGCACAGCCCAAGCAGAGGGTCACCCCCAAGAGCCTGGTCTGCTTGAGGTTTCTTCCTTATAGGGAGTTTTTCCTCACCACAGTTGCCTAGTGCTCGCTCTGGGGGTTGGTAAGGTTAGTCCTTACTGGCGTAAAGTGCCTTGATTCGACTTTCTTGTGATCTGGTACTATATAAATATAAGTGAATAGTATATTGATGTGTATGTCTGTGTGTCGACATGTAGTAGTGAATTTGTATTTATGTAAATATGACTGATAAGAATTGTTGGACTTGTACGAGCAGGGGTGGGCGCTAATAAGCTTTGCTTCAGTCCACACCCTTTCGGACTCACTAGTTTTGTCTGTGTTTGTTTTTGGAATTGTTCATTTTTTTCTATTTGAATATTTTGTGTGCCGAATAAAACTTTGTCACATTGTCACATTTGTCACATATGTAGTATGTATGTGTATATATGTATACATGTGTGCGTGTATATATATGTGTGTATATGTGTAGGGGTATGTATATGTATGTGTAGGTATAAATGTATGTATGTGTATATATATGTATTGTATATTTATTTATGTGTTAGTGGGTATGTATATAGGTATATATGTGAGTGTGTATATGTGTGTGTATAAGTGTATATATGTATATAATGTGTGTATATGTATGTACGTATACAGGTATATATGCACGGCCCGGGCAGAGGGTCACCCCCTAGAGCCTGGTCTACTTGGGGTTTCTTCCTAAGGGGGAGTTTTTCCTCACCACAGTTGAGCATTTTTACTATATATAGGGGACGTGATGGTCTAGTGGTTAAACGTTGGGCTTGTGACCAGTGGATCCTCGGTTCAAATCCCAGCCTGACCGGAAAATCACTAAGGGCCCTTGGGCAAAGTCCTTAATCCCCTAGTTGCTCCCGGTGTGTAGTGAGCGCCTTGTATGGCAGCAGCCTGAAATCAGGGTGAATGTGAGGCGTTATTGTAAAGCACTTTGAGCGTCTGATGCAGATGGAAAAGCGCTATATAAATGCAGTCCATTTACCGTTTATATTTTAATGTAACCTTCACAGCATTAGTGAAGGTTACAAATGATCTTCTTATGGCCTCGGACAGTGGACTCATCTCTGTGCTTGTTCTGTTAGATCTCAGTGCTGCTTTTGATACTGTTGACCATAAAATTTTATTACAGAGATTAGAGCATGCCATAGGTATTAAAGGCACTGCGCTGCGGTGGTTTGAATCATATTTGTCTAATAGATTACAATTTGTTCATGTAAATGGGGAATCTTCTTCACAGACTAAAGTTAATTATGGAGTTCCACAAGGTTCTGTGCTAGGACCAATTTTATTCACTTTATACATGCTTCCCTTAGGCAGTATTATTAGACGGTATTGCTTAAATTTTCATTGTTACGCAGATGATACCCAGCTTTATCTATCCATGAAGCCAGAGGACACACACCAATTAGCTAAACTGCAGGATTGTCTTACAGACATAAAGACATGGATGACCTCTAATTTCCTGCTTTTAAACTCAGATAAAACTGAAGTTATTGTACTTGGCCCCACAAATCTTAGAAACATGGTGTCTAACCAGATCCTTACTCTGGATGGCATTACCCTGACCTCTAGTAATACTGTGAGAAATCTTGGAGTCATTTTTGATCAGGATATGTCATTCAAAGTGCATATTAAACAAATATGTAGGACTGCTTTTTTGCATTTACGCAATATCTCTAAAATCAGAAAGGTCTTGTCTCAGAGTGATGCTGAAAAACTAATTCATGCATTTATTTCCTCTAGGCTGGACTATTGTAATTCATTATTATCAGGTTGTCCTAAAAGTTCCCTAAAAAGCCTTCAGTTAATTCAAAATGCTGCAGCTAGAGTACTGACGGGGACTAGAAGGAGAGAGCATATCTCACCCATATTGGCCTCTCTTCATTGGCTTCCTGTTAATTCTAGAATAGAATTTAAAATTCTTCTTCTTACTTATAAGGTTTTGAATAATCAGGTCCCATCTTATCTTAGGGACCTCGTAGTACCATATTACCCCAATAGAGCGCTTCGCTCTCAGACTGCAGGCTTACTTGTAGTTCCTAGGGTTTGTAAGAGTAGAATGGGAGGCAGAGCCTTCAGCTTTCAGGCTCCTCTCCTGTGGAACCAGCTCCCAATTCAGATCAGGGAGACAGACACCCTCTCTACTTTTAAGATTAGGCTTAAAACTTTCCTTTTTGCTAAAGCTTATAGTTAGGGCTGGATCAGGTGACCCTGAACCATCCCTTAGTTATGCTGCTATAGACGTAGACTGCTGGGGGGTTCCCATGATGCACTGTTTCTTTTTCTTTTTGCTCTGTATGCACCACTCTGCATTTAATCATTAGTGATCGATCTCTGCTCCCCTCCACAGCATGTCTTTTTCCTGGTTCTCTCCCTCAGCCCCAACCAGTCCCAGCAGAAGACTGCCCCTCCCTGAGCCTGGTTCTGCTGGAGGTTTCTTCCTGTTAAAAGGGAGTTTTTCCTTCCCACTGTAGCCAAGTGCTTGCTCACAGGGGGTCGTTTTGACCGTTGGGGTTTTACATAATTATTGTATGGCCTTGCCTTACAATATAAAGCGCCTTGGGGCAACTGTTTGTTGTGATTTGGCGCTATATAAAAAAAATTGATTGATTGATTGATTGAATGTAATGAGATTTCAGGCTGTTTTGACATCAAATTTTGAACTGAACAAAACTCAAGTAAAATTTTGCCTGATGAAAAAACAAACTTTACCAAGCCTAATCAATCTGTTTGAAGGGGAATTGGTGAAAATTTGATCGAAATCCGAGTCAGCCATGTGGACATCCCCACCTGATTTTTACATAGATAGCTCAGTAAACTGTTTTAATGAGTTTTTGGGTGCTTGTCACAAGAACTGTGTCTCCTCCCTCAGGTCTCGTCTCCACACGTGGTCGTCATTTTGTGTGATTTTCTTTAATGCGGCAGTGATGTCATTTTATGACTGTTAAAGGCCTCTTGGGCCACGATGAGCTGCTGCGTCACTGATGTTCTGGTTCAGTTTTATGTGCGTTTCAGTGGGGTTTTGAGCAGCTTTTGAAATCATCAGCTGTGTCCGTCGTCGGTGATGGTGATGATGCGTGAGCGCTGCATCTGAACATGGAGATGTTTGTGAGGGAAAAACAATGACATGATGCACATTTTTAATAATTCCACTGTCAAGGTGATTTGTTACTTTATTTTGTTTGCAGAAGTTGTAGTTTTGTATAAATTAGCCTGTTTAAAATACCCTCGTGCTTTTATCTTCACAAAGCTTGATTTTTGTGTTTCACTGTGAGGAGAAGCTTCAGCAGACTCCAGGTGATCCAGAACTCTGCTGCTGGGGTGTGAACAGGCACAGACAGCCCTGAAGCCATCAGCCAAAAATCACAGACAGCAAAGATTTTTAACATCGGCCTTCTGACTGAATCAGTATTTTGTGCAGAACATTTGAGCCAGATTGCTATTTCAGAGCCTCAGGTTCCAACCTTCTTGCAGTTTGCAAAGGATCCCACTGACGGTGCAACCAGCAGTCAAAGGTGGTGTCCTCTGTCAAATGCCAACATCAAAGAAAAACTCTCTGAAGGAGAAAACCGGTTATTTACAGAGCACATCTGCACCCGTGGATCCAATAGTCCAACCCTCTTTAACCCAAACCCTCCACACGTAACACGAAACTCGGACCGCTGTCACAGACGACGGTCCACGATGTCATCTGGACCGCTGTGATGAAGAGGACATCGTGCCAAAAAAACAAACCAGTGTAACGTCTTGTTCACACAGAAACGGAATTTGCCCTAAACAGTCTTTTTCTTTGTTGTTTTCACCACAAACACGGCATCATTTCAAGAAATATGTGTGTGCACACGAAACCACTGAAAACAACTGAACGTGTTGAAGTATATATGCATGCCAGACCTGTATGTGGCGCTGTAACGCCCCCACAACAAATACCAGAGGAGAAGAAATCTTGGAACACACACACAAAGATTAACGGTGAAGACGAATGTTAAAATGAGAGGAAAAGCTGAGACGTTGGTGTGGACAGACAAGGAAGTGAAACTTCTGTTTTGGAGTCACTCCCGATAATAAAACCAACTAAACTGGAAGACGAGACCATTTGCTGTTCGTTGTCCCAGAAGGTTTTACTGTCATAGCCCCAATGAGCTCAGTAGCTTCTGGAGCACAAACACAAGTCTGTAGTCTGCCGTTATTATTTTTACATGATGACTTGAGGTTGGGGTTAAGCCTGAGGTTAGAGAGGCGGGGCTATGACATCATCCTTAAACAAAAGTTGTGTATTGGTCGGACACACGAAAACGCAAAGATGTCGTTTTGAGATTGATCCACTCTGGGACCCGTTTTCAGGCTCCATGTGGACGAAACAGCGATACAAAACTTTTGCGGATACACCTGAACTCATCTCCATGTGGACGATGGATCCATGATTCTCGACCTGGGGTCTGAGCCCCCCTCCAGAGTACACCAAAGATCGCAGGAGAGACGGGAGGTTCTGTTTGCTGTCATGATGTCAAAGTTAGGAGTTCACTGCTCCAAGCCGACACGTTACAACACCACAAAATGTTTTATTTTCTGCCGACACCCACAAAATCAGACATTTCATGAAGCGTTCTGAGTCGGTGCCCCCAGTTACAGTTGGACTTCCAGCGAAAGTTGCAGCATTTAAGGTTGGAAGAGATGAAGCATAAAATAATAACACACTTACAGAGCAACCAGTGAATTCATTCCTTTGTTTATTTATTTTACATTTCCAAAAACTAAAGAAAATAAGGTGTTTGGAGCAGGGGGGCTGTGTGTGTGTGTGTGTGTGTGTGTGTGTGTGTGTGTGTGTGTGTGTGTGTGTGTGTGTGTGTGTGTGTGTGTGTGTGTGTGTGTGTGTGTGTGTGTGTTATCTCCTGTCCATTCTTCCTCATTTTTATTCTGACTGTTTTGTTGCACTTTGGGTGAATGTTGGTATTATAGAGACATAAAGTAATTCAGCACTTCCTTCATTTCACCGTGACTTTAAAGTTTATCGGCGCCGGCCTTCATAAATCCTCTTAATCCTCGGCTCGTCTATCAGTTCCTGACATTTGGGGGAAACGAAGAGCAGTGCTGCTGAACCTGTCCTCGGGATGAACTCTCTCTCAGACAAACAAAACCAAGTCGGGAGCTGAGTTTTTAAAACCGGCCAGCTGGATTGTGTTCCTCACTTGGAGAGAAACCCGCCATCGATCCGGGTGGACTGTTGCACTGGGCGGCCGCTCGACAAACAGCCGCCGTGTTCAGGAGGATCTGTTTGCGTGAGCCCGAAGCAGAGTTAAATCAGGCCGCGTTGTTTCTTTTAACACAATCTAATGGTTTGGATGAACTAAATATCTCGCAGACATCAGTGGCTCTCGGTCAGTTTAGTTCAGGCGTGGCGTGGTCGCACCCACAACACAGCTGGCAGGAAGGATGGTGGGAAACAGAGGATCATGTTGTTTAGAACAGTCGACTTTTTAGTCGCTGTGTCACAGTTGTGAATCTCGCGCCGTCTCATGGTCCATGACTCACGCAAGAGATCTGTTTCAGCAGAGTTCCGAGTTAATGTACAATGAAGTGTGGACGACAACACAACATGGGGGTGTGGCAGACGTCCATCACCGGAGCTACACCTCCTGCAGATAACCCTCTCAACGTGGGAGAACGTGTCATCATCATAACCGGCCGTGAACTCGCTGGATCAACGCCATCCACATGCTCGCTAGCCAGAGTTTACATGCATGGAGACGCCAGAACTCTGCTGGTGCCGCGGTGCATTCTGGGAAGCACAGGGGGCCACCAATAAGAATAAGATCAAAGATACAACACTTATTTTATTTGTCAAAAAGTTCACCTGGAATAGATTCTGTTAAATATTGATTTGAACTTGGATAAAAGAATTATATATATATATATATATATATATATATATATATATATATATATATATATATATATATATATATATATATATATATATATAATTTTTTTTAAATACTGGACTTTATTCAAACTGATTTGAATGAAAGTTCTAAATTGTTAAAACTTTCTTAGAATTGATCAGATTTTGTGATGGATCTCTGGAAATGTCCTGTCCGGGCCCAGAGGCCCTTTGGCACCGGTGCTGATCCCTCCGTACCAGACATACAACATGGTCTGGAAAGTTGCCAGATCCTGCGAGCAGAGTTGTACGTAGTCTTACACACCTCTCTGCAGCTTCTCTCCCCCTGCCATCCCCTCATTACCCCATCCCCGTAGAGACGGTGCCTGCTCCCAGACCACCAATAACCAGTAAAAATCTATTTAAGCATAAAAATTCAAAAAGAAAAAATAATATAGCACCTTCAACTGCACCACAGACTAAAACAGTTAAATGTGGTCTATTAAACATTAGGTCTCTCTCTTCTAGGTCCCTGTTAGTAAATGATATAATAATTGATCAACATATTGATTTATTCTGTCTTACAGAAACCTGGTTACAGCAGGATGAATATGTTAGTTTAAATGAGTCAACACCCCCGAGTCACACTAACTGTCAGAATGCTCGTAGCACGGGCCGAGGGGGAGGATTAGCAGCAATCTTCCATTCCAGCTTATTAATTAATCAAAAACCCAGACAGAGCTTTAATTCATTTGAAAGCTTGACTCTTAGTCTTGTCCATCCAAACTGGAAGTCCCAAAAACCAGTTTTATTTGTTATTATCTATCGTCCACCTGGTCGTTACTGTGAGTTTCTCTGTGAATTTTCAGACCTTTTGTCTGACTTAGTGCTTAGCTCAGATAAGATAATTATAGTGGGCGATTTTAACATCCACACAGATGCTGAGAATGACAGCCTCAACACTGCATTTAATCTATTATTAGACTCTATTGGCTTTGCTCAAAATGTAAATGAGTCCACCCACCACTTTAATCATATCTTAGATCTTGTTCTGACTTATGGTATGGAAATTGAAGACTTAACAGTATTCCCTGAAAACTCCCTTCTGTCTGATCATTTCTTAATAACATTTACATTTACTCTGATGGACTACCCAGCAGTGGGGAATAAGTTTCATTACACTAGAAGTCTTTCAGAAAGCGCTGTAACTAGGTTTAAGGATATGATTCCTTCTTTATGTTCTCTAATGCCATATACCAACACAGGGCAGAGTAGCTACCTAAACTCTGTAAGTGAGATAGATTATCTCGTCAGTAGTTTTACATCCTCATTGAGGACAACTTTGGATGCTGTAGCTCCTCTGAAAAAGAGAGCTTTAAATCAGAAGTGCCTGACTCCGGGGTATAACTCACAAACTCGCAGCTTAAAGCAGATAACCCGTAAGTTGGAGAGGAAATGGCGTCTCACTAATTTAGAAGATCTTCACTTAGCCTGGAAAAAGAGTCTGTTGCTCTATCAAAAAGCCCTCCGTAAAGCTAGGACATCTTACTACTCATCACTAATTGAAGAAAATAAGAACAACCCCAGGTTTCTTTTCAGCACTGTAGCCAGGCTGACAAAGAGTCAGAGCTCTATTGAGCCGAGTATTCCTTTAACTTTAACTAGTAATGACTTCATGACTTTCTTTGCTAATAAAATTTTAACTATTAGAGAAAAAAATTACTCATAACCACCCCAAAGACATATCTTTCTCTTTGGCTGCTTTCAGTGATGCCGATATTTGGTTAGACTCTTTCTCTCCGATTGTTCTGTCTGAGTTATTTTCATTAGTTACTTCCTCCAAACCATCAACATGTCTATTAGACCCCATTCCTACCAGGCTGCTCAAGGAAGCCCTACCATTAATTAATGCTTCGATCTTAAATATGATCAATCTATCTTTATTAGTTGGCTATGTACCACAGGCTTTTAAGGTGGCAGTAATTAAACCATTACTTAAAAAGCCATCACTTGACCCAGCTATCTTAGCTAATTATAGGCCAATCTCCAACCTTCCTTTTCTCTCAAAAATTCTTGAAAGGGTAGTTGTAAAACAGCTAACTGATCATCTGCAGAGGAATGGTCTATTTGAAGAGTTTCAGTCAGGTTTCAGAATTCATCATAGTACAGAAACAGCATTAGTGAAGGTTACAAATGATCTTCTTATGGCCTCAGACAGTGGACTCATCTCTGTGCTTGTTCTGTTAGACCTCAGTGCTGCTTTTGATACTGTTGACCATAAACTTTTATTACAGAGATTAGAGGATGCCATAGGTATTAAAGGCACTGCGCTGCGGTGGTTTGAATCATATTTATCTAATAGATTACAATTTGTTCATGTAAATGGAGAATCTTCTTCACAGACTAAGGTTAATTATGGAGTTCCACAAGGTTCTGTGCTAGGACCAATTTTATTCACTTTATACATGCTTCCCTTAGGCAGTATTATTAGACAGCATTGCTTAAATTTTCATTGTTACGCAGATGATACCCAGCTTTATCTATCCATGAAGCCAGAGGACACACACCAATTAGCTAAACTGCAGGATTGTCTTACAGACATAAAGACATGGATGACCTCTAATTTCCTGCTTTTAAACTCAGATAAAACTGAAGTTATTGTACTTGGCCCCACAAATCTTAGAAACATGGTGTCTAACCAGATCCTTACTCTGGATGGCATTACCCTGACCTCTAGTAATACTGTGAGAAATCTTGGAGTAATTTTTGATCAGGATATGTCCTTCAATGTGCATATTAAACAAATATGTAGGACTGCTTTTTTACATTTGCGCAATATCTCTAAAATTAGAAAGGTCTTGTCTCAGAGTGATGCTGAAAAACTAATTCATGCATTTATTTCCTCTAGGCTGGACTATTGTAATTCATTATTATCAGGTTGTCCTAAAAGTTACCTGAAAAGCCTTCAGTTAATTCAAAATGCTGCAACTAGAGTACTGACGGGGACTGTAAGGAGAGAGCATATCTCACCCATATTGGCCTCTCTTCATTGGCTTCCTGTTAATTCTAGAATAGAATTTAAAATTCTTCTTCTTACTTATAAGGTTTTGAATAATCAGGTCCCATCTTATCTTAGGGACCTCTTAGTACCATATCACCCCAATAGAGCGCTTCGCTCTCAGACTGCAGGCTTACTTGTAGTTCCTAGGGTTTGTAAGAGTAGAATGGGAGGCAGAGCCTTCAGCTTTCAGGCTCCTCTCCTGTGGAACCAGCTCCCAATTCAGATCAGGGAGACAGACACCCTCTCTACTTTTAAGATTAGGCTTAAAACTTTCCTTTTTGCTAAAGCTTATAGTTAGGGCTGGATCAGGTGACCCTGAACCATCCCTTAGTTATGCTGCTATAGACTTAGACTGCTGGGGGGTTCCCATGATGCACTGAGTGTTTCTTTCTCTTTTTGCTCTGTATGCACCACTCTGCATTTAATCATTAGTGATCGATCTCTGCTCCCCTCCACAGCATGTCTTTTTCCTGGTTCTCTCCCTCAGCCCCAACCAGTCCCAGCAGAAGACTGCCCCTCCCTGAGCCTGGTTCTGCTGGAGGTTTCTTCCTGTTAAAAGGGAGTTTTTCCTTCCCACTGTCGCCAAGTGCTTGCTCACAGGGGGTCGTTTTGACCATTGGGGTTTTTCTGTAATTATTGATGAATATTCTAATTAATATTATATGGCTTTTGCCTTACAATATAAAGCGCCTTGGGGCAACTGTTTGTTGTGATTTGGCGCTATATAAATAAAATTGATTTGATTTGAAATATCTTGGAACACATGATAATTAACTGATAATTACCACCACAATGTATTTAAATGAATTCCACCACGCTTCACGCCATGTGACTCAAACAAAAAACAACAACAAACATGATTCAGATTTTTTTATAAAGTGAGATACGTAGTAAGTTCCATATTAAAGACTGCAGAAAGGAACATTATAATTCCAGCAGCTCGGCTGCTCTTGTTACATTGAAAAGATTTCCTCTGAACAAACTTCTATTCTTGTTTCCATCAAATGTCAAATCACAGTAACTTTTAAATTACACACAGCCGCTCCAACAATTACCTTTAACTGGCGGCTCTTTAGAAAAGTAAGTTGAACTCAAATCAGGGAGCAATCTGCAGAGACGTGATGTGGCTCAGGCTGTCATTTTCACTTCACAATCCAAATGCACTGCAAATTCTCTCAAAGCAAATCCAGACCTTTTTCACTACAATGGATCAAAATACTGTGTTTCCTATTGTTTACCGAACACTGTACAGGATATTTATAGAACATTTTATTTGTAGAATATAGAATATTTTAATATGCAAAGTAACAATCCGGCTGATCAACAAACACTCCAAAATGTTATTTTGTTATGTTGTTATATACGAGGGTAGGCTGAAAAGTTCTGAGGCTCACTATACTTTTCAGCCTACCCTCGTATAATGTTACACTGGAAACCAAATTTATATATATATATATATATATATATTCCTGTTTCCAGAAATGGGACTCACAAAGAAAACATATTTCTCCAGTTTTCTCTCAGTTTCACATTCAGTTATCTTCACGTCCTCCTTCAGGGTGTCTTTCATGACTGTGTTTAATTAATTATGTGTAAACTATGTTTTTATGTGTAAATAACTGGGGGCGTGCCGACATCCATTCATGGCTAAAGGTGGGCGTGGACGTCAGGCTTGGGCACATGTACAGATTCGTTATAAAAGAGGTTCATGCACTCACATTTTTATTTTTTATAAGTGCAGAATAGAATTTGGTTGCACATTTCTGTCTGCGCACAGTTTTAGTTCTTTTAGATTCTGCCCCTGACAAACATCCACCTCAAGCTTGGGGGAGGTGATGGTCTAGTGATTAAGGCATTGGGCTTATGACCAGAAGATCCTCGGTTCAAATCCCAGCCTGACTGGAAAATCACTAAGGGCCCTTGGGCAAGGTCTTTAATCCCTAGTTGATCCTGGTGTGTAGTGAGCGCCTTGTATGGCAGCAGTCTGACATCGGGGTGAATGTGAGGCATTATTGTAAAGTGCTTTGAGCGTCTGATGCAGATGGAAAGCGCGTTATAAATGCAATCCATTTCAGCCACACAAACGGAGCCTGAAGTTTTTGCGCAGTCCTGATCGGATTTACACAGAGCGGTTTTTGGAGCATTTCCAGGACGAGGCTTTTGGAGCTGAAGGTCTGGACTGGTGACGTGTCGTGCTGCAGCGCTTCATCAGCTCAGATGGTTTTGTTAGCTCGCTGACAAACCGCTGCTCTGGCATTTAACAACCATGTAGATACTGATGGCGTAGCCTTTGAAGAAGTCAAACAGAAATGTCATGCGGCTGCCGTCCTACAAACTGGAGAACACCTAATCCTTCACATGCAGCTCAGCACCAAATGTCACGTTTCAGGAACATGCTAATGTGCAGCGCGGTTCTCAGATAAAGGCCGAAGAAGCGGTGCATTCGTCAGCGTGAACATTATCACGAGGAGTGACTGCAGGTGTCACAGCGTCTCCTTGAAGAAATTCAGTGTCTTACTTCAACCAAGGTTAAGGGACTTTTTTCCAATAACATGGTCCCCTGCTGCACATTACGGCGCTCCATTACAGCGCACAGACAAGGTGCAGCCTCATGGCTCGATAAGGTGACTGACCCCACGCACGTTGTAATGAATACACGTGTGTCTGAGCCTGCAGCATCACAGAGCTGTGACATCACAAAACCCACACCGGGCTGCAGCAGCAAAACCCAAACAGACTGACGCTTCGTTTAGAACCGCAGCAGCAGGCGGCCCGTCGAGATGGAGCAAGCAGGACAGATATCACAGGAAATGGTGCAAAAATGTCTGTAATAAAGCAAAAAGGTCTGAACCCTGGATCAGATCAGCTGATGTTCATGGCATTCCAACTCCCACGATGTTGGCATTCCTCATCTTGTGTGTGTGCAATGACTCGCATCCATTATAAATCAAACGTTAGATAAAAATGCATCTACGATCTTGCAGTTAGCGATATTTTGTGCAAACTGCACGTTTTTAACCTTGTGATTTCTCAAGAAATGTTCAAAGTAGCAAGTTATTTTTTATATGCTACAGGTATTATGTCAAACTCATAACTGTTGTAATAACTTGTGTCTGTAAGATGTAGTTACTGAGATAACTGAGTTGAAAATTTGCTGTGATTCCACAGTGTACATGTAGTGGGACAGATTTGGTGCTGTTACTATTCTTGCAGCTGCTCCTGTGATATTTGTCCCCATTGTCACAAGATCTTGAGTTGCGTTGAATAGTACAGGTGGGAGAAATGTCGTATGACTCAGTCTGGTCCTGCAGCAGCAGCTGACGTGCACGTATACGTCAGCGCTCGCAGTACAACGTGTGGCTGGAGGTAAAACACAAAAATGTCTTTAAAACAAAAATACCCTCGGCCATATGAGCATTGTCTTTATCATTTTCAGTGGTGTCAAAAGTACACACATTTGTTACTTAAGTAGAAGTATAGATACTGCAGTTTAAAAACACTGGTAAAAGTTGAAGTATCAACTTGACCTCTTTACTCAAGTAAAAGTGAAAAAGTATGTGCTCCAAAACCTACTTAAAGTATAAAAGTATAAAGTAACCTTAAAAAAAAAAAGGTAGATGCCACTATATGAATTGAAAGCTTAATTTAAAAACTGATTCGTTCTGCATGTGGCCCAAGACCCAAAATTACCCCCCAACACCACCTGCACGAAAATGTTTCAATTCTAGAAGCTCTGAAATGCAATCTGGGACTATTCCAGACAATAAACTGCAGTGAGTGCTAAATCCATTTAGTGAGGAAAAAAACAACAACTTTCCTTATTCAAATTCATTCCAGTAGTATTCTGCTCTTACTAGGATGCAGCAGTTTTCTAGTTTGGCAGATAGTTCAGGAGGAAATCACTGAAGAAATTAACAAACAAACAAATTAACAAACTGTCATTAAATAAGACGAGGATGAAGTGGAGGTGTGAGAGTCACTCGGTGTTCACAGGAAACACTTATTTATTTATGTATATGTATTTATTTATGTATGTTCATTGTTAATTGCTTTTATATTTTCTGTTTTGTTTCTAGTCAGGTTCTTTTTGCCTCTTTCTCTAAAATTGTATATAATAATCATTAGATTATTAATATATAAACAAAAATAAATTGAAGAAATATTACAATTTGAAAACAAATGCACCCGAACGTGATGAGAGCTGCTAAATGCTGTTTTAACATTGAAAATGTCATAGACATGCTAACGCGTTAGCGTCGCTCCCGTTTTTAAGTTATAAAATACATCTATCAACTGTTTCAGAAGACCATAACAGGTCGGTTTAACATAGAAAAGGTAAATAATACTCACACTTCTATCCATTTTGATGGTTGTTTTCCATTTTCTTCCAGGCGTCTCTGTTTTTTATGTCCATTTTAAAGCATTGGAGATCATTGTAGATGAACAGCCTATACTTTTTTGCACCTGTGTATAAGTTTTCCCCTCTCCAATCAACTTTTTAATCAAACTACACTGTTCTTCTGAACAATGTCTTGAACGTCCCATTTTCCTCAGGCTTTCAAAGAGAAAAGCATGTTCAACAGGTGCTGGCTTCATCCTTAAATAGGGGACACCTGATTCACACCTGTTTGTTCAACAAAATTGATGAACTCACTGACTGAATGCCACACTACTATTATTGTGAACACCCCCTTTTCTACTTTTTTTTACTAATAGCCCAATTTCATAGCCTTAAGAGTGTGCATATCATGAATACTTGGTCTTGTTGGATTTGTGAGAATCTACTGAATCTACTGGTACCTTGTTTCTCATGTAACAGTAAGAAATATACTCAAAACCTGGATTAATCTTTTTAGTCACATAGCACTACTATTATTCTGAACACTACTGTGTGTGTATATATATATATATATATATATATATATATATATATATATATATATATATATATATATATATATAATTATTATTATTATTATTATTATTACATGGCAGTACGGTGGCTTAGTGGTTAGCACTGTTGCCTCACAGTGAGAAGGTTATGGGTTTTAATGGTGTCTGCAGTAGGGTGTGCGTGTGCACATACATAAGCATTTGAGAAGAGTGGAAGCTTTGAGTTAGATGTTAGTGTGCACACTGACATCCGTGAAATGTCTTGTAAATCACTCCAGAGATATTGTCAGGTTATAAAAAAAACCAGTGTTTTCAGTTATAGAAGTGTTTATTTCTCAGTAGCTTTTACATAAAATATAACATATTTGTTATATTTACAGTTTGCAGCTACCAGCCACTGACATCACGGTGCCACTCTACTCTTATTGGCTGTCACCCCGCCCCTAAAAAAACATGGAACAGAATGAACCAGAATGTGACTTTTTAATTTCTTAAAATCAACCTGGTCTCACAGCAAGCCGTGATTCAGCAGCAGGAAATATACATTAATCTATTGGTTTGTGATATTGTGACAAAAAGCACCTCATTTTCATCACGGCAGCACAAATTCATTCTAATTCATTCTGTGATGGCTGCACTAAATTAAAAGTGAGGCGGGGGGGGTGTCAGGGGTGGTTATGGTTAGGGTCGGGGGAAGGAGTAGGGTTAAGAATAGTGAGTTAAAAAAAACACCCCGTCACGAAAATTTGACTCATTTCATCACAGGAGCACAAAAAAAAAACCGTGAGACTGGGCTGCTTAACATAGGTCAAGGTTAGCCGTCTTTGAACTTGTCCAAGGTCTGTGTGCCAAGAATGTTCCCTGTGAATTTGAAGACTCTGGCAGTGACAGAACTGGACTTATGCTGAGCACAGACAGACAGACGGACAGACAGATGCATGGGGTACAAATCAGATCAGCCTGACTGTAAATGAGCATTACAGACTCATGTTTTTGTTTTGGGGATTATCATCATTAATTTAAATGTAAATGAAGTTATTATTGGGCACAAAAAGCCATGAGTTTAATGAGCTCTCTCTGATCTTAACTCCAGCTATTGACAAGTCCCCAAATCTGAGGAGCTGAATGACTTTCACAGCCAGAGGTGCTGCTTGCGCCCTAATTGGAGAAACCTTATTGACTTGTGTTTATTATGTCAGCAGACATTAATTTCTTGCCGGCTTAATATCAAGCATGTTATCAGACGCTTGGCACTGCACCGAGACGTGAGGCCGGGGAGCGCCGATAAACAAAGAGTAAACAAATCAGCCAATTTCATGGCGTTTGGCAGGAGGAGTCAGATTTCACGCCGTCTGCTCGGAGGCTTTTTGTCTCGCTGGGAATCTGATTGGCCCTCATTCTTCTGGAGGTGTTTGCACCTGTACGAGGAGGTTGCATTTCATCCACAACGCCTCCATTAGTGCTTCATGAAGCAGAAACCTAATCATCTGTAAGCCTGAGATTAAAAACGTTTTCATTATTGTGCTTAGAGCTGTTTCTGCAACCAATCAAAACTACAGCAGCAACCAAACTACAGGAGCGCCGCGAGGTCACTGTGCCGACCAAACTACAGGAGCGCCGCGAGGTCACTGTGCCGACCAAACTACAGGAGCGCCGCGAGGTCACTGTGCCGACCATACTACAGGAGCGCAGCGAGGTCACTGTGCCGACCAAACTACAGGAGCGCCGCGAGGTCACTGTGCCGACCAAACTACAGGAGCGCCGCGAGGTCACTGTGCCGACCATACTACAGGAGCGCAGCGAGGTCACTGTGCCGACCAAACTATAGGAGCGCAGCGAGGTCACTGTGCCGACCAAACTACAGGAGCACCGCAAGGTCACTGTGCCGACCATACTACAGGAGCGCAGCAAGGTCACTGTGCCGACCAAAGTCCCGGAGCGCCGCGAGGTCACTGTGCCGACCAAACTACAGGAGCGCAGCGAGGTCACTGTGCCGACCTTACTACAGGAGCGCAGCGAGGTCACTGTGCCGACCAAACTACAGGAGCGCCGCGAGGTCACTGTGCCGACCATACTACAGGAGCGCAGCGAGGTCACTGTGCCGACCAAACTACAGGAGCGCCGCGAGGTCACTGTGCCGACCATACTACAGGAGCGCAGCGAGGTCACTGTGCCGACCAAACTACAGGAGCGCAGCGAGGTCACTGTGCCGACCAAACTACAGGAGCGCAGCGAGGTCACTGTGCCGACCATACTACAGGAGCGCAGCGAGGTCACTGTGCCGACCAAACTACAGGAGTGCAGCGAGGTCACTGTGCCGACCAAAGTCCCGGAGCGCCGCGAAGTCACTGTGCCGACCAAACTACAGGAGCACCGCAAGGTCACTGTGCCAACCATACTACAGGAGCGCAGCGAGGTCACTGTGCCGACCAAACTATAGGAGCGCAGCGAGGTCACTGTGCCGACCAAACTACAGGAGCGCCGCGAGGTCACTGTGCCGACCAAACTACAGGAGCGCCGCGAGGTCACTGTGCCGACCATACTACAGGAGTGCAGCGAGGTCACTGTGCCGACCAAAGTCCCGGAGCGCCACGAGGTCACTGTGCCGACCAAACTACAGGAGCGCCGCGGGGTCACTGTGCCGACCATACTACAGGAGCGCCGCGAGGTCCCTGTGCCGACCAAACTACAGGAGTGCCGCGAGGTCACTGTGCCGACCATACTACAGGAGCGCAGCGAGGTCACTGTGCCGACCAAACTATAGGAGCGCCGCGAGGTCACTGTGCCGACCATACTACAGGAGCACAGCGAGGTCACTGTGCCGACCAAACTACAGGAGCGCAGCGAGGTCACTGTGCCGACCATACTACAGGAGCGCCGCGAGGTCACTGTGCCGACCAAACTACAGGAGCGCAGCGAGGTCACTGTGCCGACCATACTACAGGAGTGCAGCGAGGTCACTGTGCCGACCATACTACAGGAGCGCAGCGAGGTCACTGTGCCGACCAAAGTCCCGGAGCGCCGCGAGGTCACTGTGCCGACCAAACTACAGGAGCGCCGCGAGGTCACTGTGCCGACCAAACTATAGGAGCGCAGCGAGGTCACTGTGCCGACCAAACTACAGGAGCGCAGCGAGGTCACTGTGCCGACCATACTACAGGAGCGCAGCGAGGTCACTGTGCCGACCAAACTACAGGAGCGCAGCGAGGTCACTGTGCCGACCAAAGTCCCGGAGCGCCGCAAGGTCACTCTGCCGACCAAACTACAGGAGCGCCGCGAGGTCACTGTGCCAACCAAACTACAGGAGCACCGCGAGGTCACTGTGCCGACCAAACTACAGGAGCGCCGTGAGGTCACTGTGCCGACCAAACTACAGGAGCGCCGCAAAGTCACGGTGCCCACCAAACTATGTTGCTCTTTGCATTTGGTATCACCACTTATCCAGCTTCATGATGAAGTGGTACAGAGGAGGATTTTCTTAAAAAGCCACAGAAGCCTATAACTTCTTTTGGGTTGTCTGGGTGTCTTGGTGGCTTTCCTCACTCTTCTCCTTCTTGCACAGTCACTCAGTTTTTGAGAACTGTTGACTCCACACAGATTTACCATACTGTTTGTATTTCGTCATAACTGATGTGAATAAAGTCCAAGACATATTTCACCATGAGAGAGCCTCGACCACAACAGACTGTTAAAGGGGGCAACACACAGTATGAAGAACAGGGGGACGGAAACTTTTGATCAGGGTCATTTGGGTTGTTTCTGTTGTCATTATGATTTAAAAAGAGGAAACAGTTGCAACAGTTCATCCAACCACTAACCATGAGGGAAAAAAGTTTTTATCATTCATATTTTCTGGAAAATGGCCACAAGAAAAACAATTCTGCCAGGGTATGTAAACGTTTGAGCACAACTGTACGTAACCTGAAACATCCTCCCATGTTTGATCACAGCACCCATGTTGGATATGGTTCCGCTGTCTGGCGCTGCTCCAGTTTTAAACGCATTTGAATGTAAACAAAGTCATGATCTGCTTTCAATCTAAAAAGCAGATCATGACTTTCAATCAAAAGTTCTACGAGTTACACATGACGGTCAGTAAATATCCAACAGCCGCTGTCACATCGTGTTGTTTGATTCTTTCATTTGTCCGTCCACAGTCAGGTAACCACACACATCGCTAACACGAACAGCTGGTCACCATGTTAAGTCCCGTGTCCACGTCACGTCAAAAACAACAACAAAAAAATATCAACCTCAAAAACTCCTCAACATTCATCCTCAAAAAAATTCATCCTCAAAAAATAGAAAAGCAGAAGCAATTGATCCCTGTCTCAATCATCCAACATTCAATCAATCACGTTTTGCTCCATTGGTCATGTGACACAATGACCAAATCAAAAGAAGAAGACAACAATGACGTGATACATTGGATGATTGAGACAGGGATTGATTGTTTTTTCCCTGCTTTTCTGTTTTTTGAGGTTGATTTTTTTTTTAGGTTGAATTTGTGAGGTTGAAACTTTTTGAGGCTGAATATTTTGATGCTAAACAAATTCAACCTTAGAAATTCAACTTCAAACTCTGATTTTGATGCTAAAAAAAATTTAACTTTAAAAATTCAAATTCAAATTCTGATGCACACATTTGGCCCAAACTGACAGACACAGCTGATGAGACTTCATTCAAACAGGCACTTTGTTTTTTGTCATTACAGGTAGAAAACTCTGCGGGTGTGGCTGCGGGGCCGAGTGTTACCGTGGCGACCGCTCACTATGCTAACATATTGAGAGGAATTAACATGTTTTGCAAAGAGGAGGGGGCAGGCAGCAGAACTGGAAATGTCTGTGCCTGCGAGAGCTAAATTATAATTTTAGTTTTTACTTTTTGAGCTTCAGACTTTCACAGTGAGATGAGACATTAGAGCCAAACGTGGATTTATGAGCACGCCGGCGAGCGTTGGATTTATCGCATCCTGATCAGACTGCGAGTCGTTGCTCCGCTCCAGCTCGACTCTGCCGGCCCCCCGCTGTGAAGTCGATTACGCACTGACCGCGGTGTAAATTTACATCTCAGTGATTAGTGCAGTGCCTTGTTTTTGCTGCACGCCTCATACAGGGTGTTTCTGCAAGGTCAAGCACAAAGCATGCTGGGAAGAGCACATGGCGTGCTGTAATTGATTTAGGCGGTTCAAGCGAGGCTTACTGCGTCGCTGATTTATTACCTGATCTCCACAAAACTCATAATGGAGGTTAAATTCACAGCTGTGACTCCTTAAAAACATTCATCAAGACGAAAACAAACTGTGACGCGATGTTTCCGAAATGCTGAGTCATGCTGGGAAACAAACACAAATATTGTTTTATTTTATCGGAATTATAAGGATTCACTTCACCTCGAGGTCACGAGGTTTGAATCTGCATTGAGACAAAGACGCCTTGATGCCAACTGTCTTTGAAAAAGTCCAAAACAGCCAAAGCTAGTAGTTAGCCATGTCAAATCAGCTAGTTTTAAAAACTGCCGCCCCACAGGAGTAACTGTTCCAAAAACATCCTGTTTGCCATCACATTGAACTCAACACTGAAACATACAAATTAAGTCACCAACCAAGCTAGCTAGCTAATTGGCCTAGCATAGTTTACTCACATATCTTGGCTATTTAGCATGTAGCTGGCCTGAAATTTCATGCTGGCTTCTGATTGGATGGTTTGTAGAATTTGTAGCAATTGAACTTGAGATTAGAGGTGGGCGGATCGATCCTAATACCGATAATATCGATACCAACGCTGGTATTGATATTGAATGATCCTCGTGTAAAAATATCAATACTCAAGCTTTTTTTCTCTCCCGCACACACTGACTTTGCGTACGCAGATTCATCAAAGTCTACTCTCTGTCTGTAAGAGCAGTGCTGCGCTGTCACACAACACAAAGCAACGCACCCTTGTATTGTGGTTTGTCAGCCCTCTACCTCAAGAGATTTTGTTTTAAGTTGTTGAGTGATTTTTTTTTTTTTTTTTTTTTTTTACAAAAATGTTGATTGTGATAATAAAGTATTTTGTTGTCATGTACAATGTTTGGCGAAATTCTATCCTAGGTCTTTTGGATCCTTTGGATCTATGAAGCTTAAATATGAAAATGTATCGGTATCAGTATCGATATTGGTGATACTGGGTCTGTATTTTGGTATCGGATCAATACCAAAATTCCTGGTATCGCCCACCTCTACTTGAGATACCAATTTTCCATCATGGTGATTTGGTGTCAGGATGCTGTAGGTCACATGATCGCTATGTTAGCCGGCAAACACTTTGTCGTGGTTGGTCTGGAAATCAAATGAGCCTCCTCCTCACATTCTCCTCCTCTTTTCACCCCCTCCCTCTGCTGTGGAGCGATTTAAAAATGTGTTGTTTTTTAAACCCGCCACCGTGCTAGCTAAACCGAGCAGCATGGATTTCCAGTCAGATGCCGTTAACCTCAGTCCGCAACCCAACCGCCAAAAGGAGGAGGTGAAACAGGGGGCGCTGAGAGGAGGAGGAGGAGGGAGACAGAGGGAAGGGAGAGAAGACGTGAACAAAGGAAGGAAGAGAGGGGAAGAATAGAGGAAGGAAAAGAGAGGGGAGATGAGAAGAGGTGGTGAGAGAAGGAAGAGGCAGATGGAAAAAGAGAAGGAACTAGGAGAAAGCTAAAGGGATAGGAGGAGAAGAACAAGGAGGACAAAGGAGGAGTGGAAGTGATGAAAAGGGGAGAAAGGAGGACTGAAAAGGAGGAGACAGAGTAGGTGTTAAAAAGAGGAGAGGAGGGAAGGATGAAAGGGGAGAGATGAGGTTCCAAGTGAAGGAAAAATTAAAATAGGAGAAAGAGAGAAGGTGGTGAGAGGAAGAGATAAAAACGAGAAGAGGAGGGAAGGAGGAGTTGAAATGAAAGAGGGGAAGCGCAATTAAAGAAAAAGAGAAGTCAGACAGATGAGGAGACATAAAAAAGGGTAATGGGAGGTGAAAACACAAAGAGGAGGAAATGGAAGAGAAAAGAACAGGATGGACGTGCGATAAAGAGGAGGAGAGCTAAAGGAGAAGGAGCAGGAACAGGAGTGACAAAAGAGGAGGAGGAGGAGGAGGACCAGATGGAAGTGAGAGGAGGAGGGAGGAGACAGGAGGTGAGAGGATGAGGTGACAGAATCAGAGAGCAGGAGAGTGGGAGGTGATGGAGGGAGCCCAGGTCTGCTAATAAAGGAGGAGAAAGAGGAGGGGGGAGTGATGAAGACCAAGGAGAGGGAATGGGCGGGAAAAACAGGCAGTGGGGAGGAAAAAGCGGAGGAGGAGCGGCGTGTTTTCAGGATTCATAACGAGCTACTTGAACAGAATCATTCAGGACGACGAAGAGCTACGTGAATTACAGAAACAAAGAGTGTGATCATCATCATCATCATCATCATCATCATCATCATCATCACTGCTCTGCAGGAGCCACAGTGCCCCCTGATGGATCCACCGGCTACTGCAGCACTGTTATCTTTAGCTTCTTTGTTCTCATTAGTTATATTTTATTACATAAAGAAATATTTTTCATTGTTCAGTCATCTGTTGTTGTTTTTTTAATTCAGGCTTTATATATTTTTCCACTCTTGATAAAAAAACAATCTTTTATTTTTGTTTCTTTTGTTAGCAGAATATGTGATCACATTGTACTTTTTTGTAAGATGGTTTTAATGTATTCTGTTGAAACAGTGGTTCCATGTTTAATGGAATTTGAAAGTGCATGCGTGAAGCTCTGATCATCGTCTTTTCCCAGACTCCTTTGAGGCTCTTTGGGATTTCTTGCGTTTCTGTCTAAATGAATCCGGGTCGCTGCAGTTTGAACTTCCTCTGCTAATGAGGAAGCGTGACGATTGTCAGCCTGCTGCAGAGGCGGAGCCAATCAGAAATCAGAGTCCTCTGACGCGCCGCTTTGGTGACTCCGATAACGCAGCGTCCGCAGGAAAATTGTAACGATAAATGATCTCCTTAAATGGTTTAACAGTGACTTTCAGATGTTTGAACTAAAAATGTAGAATTGTCATCTGCTCTACGTTACCAAAATTTTTATAAATATAACTTTTTTTGGCAAACGTGGGGTCATGTTAGTTCATCACATCGAGCATTAAAGTAAAGTTATTCATATGTGAGTAATCCACCAGATTAAACAAACTGAATGTTTGTTTTTCATATATTTGTAGATTATGATTTGTAGATTTGATTAATACAAATAAAACTAAAGAGTTTTCTGATATATTTCCAGGTGTTGCGTTAATGTGCCGCTGGCTGGGGAAGTGACCTGTGAGGAACTGGCACCCCGTCTAGGTGGAGATATCTTTTCACCAAACCTGATACCATACACATCATTCGACCTCTGATACGTGATATGTGTTGTGATATCAATACATTTATGTACTTAATGCTGCTTATATCAATTTTTTTTAGATGCATAAAGTGTTTTGTGTGTGTGTGTGTGTGTGTGTGTGTGTGTGTGTGTGTGTGTGTGTGTGTGTGTGTGTGTGTGTGTGTGTGTGTGTGTAACCCAGACACTTAATACTTTAGTTATACTGGTTAATGTGTGTTATTAGTACTTTCTTTTGCACATTCTCACCTTGCCTTTGTCTTTGCCTTTACCCTAGCCTAGATTATCCCAAATTAACTTCACAACCTATGTTTCTGTTTAATAAGAATATTAATGAATTCTACTTACTGGTGTTAAACTAAGTCCCAGAGTAAAACTGATTAAGCATTGGATGGATGGATGGATGGATGGATGGATGGATGGATGGATGGATGGATGGATGGATGGATGGATGGATGGATGGATGGATGGATGGATGGATGGATGGATGGATGGATGGATGGATTGCTGAATGAGGTTTATTGTCATTGTCATTACAAGTGCAGCAACAACGAGATTACGTCCACACTCATATTTCCATAGACAAACAGCAATTAATCCACAATTATTTGTTATGTGTCAACGCGGATTGAGGAGCGAACCTGCGTCAGACAGGACCCAGCGCTAAAAATAACCAGAAAGCGGTTCCAAACAAAAACTATTTATTATACACCTGTGTTTAAAAGTGTAAAAACATAAAAAACAACGTCCCTCTGGTGGAGTGATCCGCGGCTCGCTCTCCAGCGCCCGCAAGGATTAAAGCCGGCGCTCCTGGACTTCCTACCACCGCCAAACACCCCCCAGGTGGACACGACAAACTGATTCTCTGTGAAGCAAAGAGACGGTGAGGTAAGTCAACAGATACAACTATATCTTCCAATAAACACACGCTGCCAGCAACACACTCAGGTCAGTGTCCTTTTTTTTACTTTATGCAAATGAGCAGCTTCTCACAACAAGTGGAGGATCACTTATCCTTCACGCCACAGCAGTGAGAAGCAAACTGCGCAATTCTCTTTACAATTCCAGTATACTGTGTAACAAAACACCAAGTTACTATCAACAAGTACCTAAACAATTACCTTTCGTGTGTGCTGACAGCATGTGTCCTCACCCCTCCCTGCTTCACGGGCTCGATGTGTCAAACCCAGGCGCGGTCCTCAGCGTCTCACAAACGAACATCACAAGGTTGATTTCCCGGCAGTTGTGCTTGAATCACACATGACTTAAATGCAGAACGCCATCCAATTATCTGCTTCAGCTGCAAGTCGTCCAGGTTGCACGTGAGCACCGATCACAGGTGCTTTCCATGATGTTGATGAGGGTGAAGACTCTTCAGCCAGCACCTTCTTCACAGACAAATCAGCCCTCATGCCACCTGGAGAGCAAAGAAAAGAAAAGAACACCAAAACATCCAGCCACGCCCCCCCCCCCCCAACACACAACATGATTACTTGTTTACCGTAATAATGACACACATCAGAATTAAGACAACACGTATACATTTGACATTGTTTATGTGCACTAAACTTGAAACAGTTTGTTTTCCAAATTGAGGTGATGTGTGTGGTAGCCGCTGCAACAGGAGTCACGCCACTAGCTTGGGGGAACGGGGACCTGCCGCAGCTAAAACCTCGCAGCCCCCGGAGGCGAAAAGGGTGGCATGAGCGGTGGCCGGGATGGGGTGTGTAATGGGGGGCAGGAGGGGAGGTAGGACGGAAAGTGGAGCATGCTTCAGTCTTTGTCCATGTGTGAGTCTGTCTGTCCTTGTGTACTGGAGTAAGAAAGATAAGGAGGCAGCCAGTCTTCCCAAGGCCATAGAAATTCTTCTGGAGGAGAAACAATGGGCATTTTATCCTGATAAGCCTGCCATGTTTGTGGTTGAGCAGTGAAAAACACTTTTCCAGCTTCACATGAACAAACCAAATCCCAATTATGAAAATTCCCTGGCCTCTGAAATCTTCACCTTTGCACACATATTCACACATTTGCTCCGAAATGTTATCCAATTTACGTCTGAGTTCAAGGGTTAACGCAGTCTAAGAATGCATCGCCTTGCCCAACTCATTAATCATGACAAACAAGCGAGGGGTCAAGGTTTTGGTGGCAGCCGTCTTGTCAATCTTCTGGTAGGTGAGGGCAGCACATAAGCCAATAAGTACCAGCCCTCCTACTATGAATCCAAATATGAATAAATCCTCGACATCCGCCACAGAGAAAGGCAGAAAGCATGCGACCCGCCAAGTCTCCCAGGCGTCGAGAGCATAGCCCGCAGGGTAAGTTCCTTCCGGGCACGCAGGGTCCCCTGGCCCTGATCTTCTTGTAGAAAAAAATGGTGTCAATAGTGTTCAGAGAGCAGCTGATCAGTTGTAGTTATTATATGAAAAAAAAGTCTTCAAAAATGGAACTTTTCTGTAAGGGGGCCGGCAGCATGGGTGGGGGGGCTATTCCTTTCACTTGCCCCCTCTGGCTACGCACCTGCACAGTCTGTGTGAGCAGGAGGACAACATATGATGAAAAGAAAAACTCATATAATTATGCAGAAATTGCTGTCTGATTGACAAGTGAGGAGGTTTTATCGCATGTGTCATCCTCAGAAACAAACCTTGTACAGATTTTAAAGAAGGCAAAGCATAAACATGCTTTAGAAACTGCTGCTGCTTTTTTTTTTTTTTTTTTTGCTGTGTCACCAAGACACAACTTAAAGTGCTCAGTGCTGCTGCACAATAATGGAAACTAACTGCTCGGCACATCCAGCGCTGATATATCGAAATCAAAGAGGTGGGAATACCAGTACACATATCGGACATGTCAGTGATACCACAAACCGGTGTAGACGACTCCAAGGTGGAGTTGTAGGCTCTCACCCACTTTGTCTCTGCCCTTTTGGTCCTCATCCTGACAGCAGACAAGTGATTTGTGTAGAAACACAGATGGGTTTTTTTGCTGTCAGCTTTATCAGCCCTATGTTTCCCTCTCTGCAGAATTCTGGATGTTTCTGATGAGATCCGAGTACCTGCAGGCCTAAAAGCAGCCATGAATCCAACCGGGAATAGTCTTTGTGTAATGTGAGCACTGTTTCACATCCCGCTGTGTTGTTCTTCATTCTGGCTGAAATAATGTCGGGGAGAGATTGGAGCGGTGATTGCAACACGTCCTCCTGTTCATTCCGGCTCGTCACTCCCTCTCTGTCGTGATGCTTATCGTCTGGTTTTTTTGTTTTGTTTTGTTTTTTCTACATCCCCACACAGTTACTCCCACTTTACGACGGTTTGCCAAACGGCTCCTATTAAGGTTCTGCACATAATATTCTGCAATGATGTGCATGACATAAATTGGCTCTAATTTTTGGTTCTCTTTGTGTGTCTGCCATATGTTGTGTTTAATGGACCAGTCAGTGCAATTAACCAGTTGACTCAATAAAAAACACTTGAAATAAAACAAACAAATCAAAGCAGAAAAGGGCCACTGCACAGGTTGTTCACTTTAATGTGACTTCTCCTTTTAATGCACAACCGTGAGTCTGTAAATGTCAGCATTAAGGACAAAAATCCACTGTAAACAATTTAATGGTGAGTGTGGAAAATGGCTCTTTGTGATGTCATATAGCCAAATCAAACAAAAACCCACTAGAGGCAAGAATATTGGTGAATCTGAGTGTCTGGGTTTGTGATTGTCCTGGATCAGGAACCTCTAGAGACCTTCACTTATGTCGGCAGTGACAATCATGTCTTTGGGTGATCAGCCTTTGAGATTGAGGGATGACTGGAAAGAGCTTAACCCTTAATTGGAGTGAAAGAGTGAATGGAAAGAGCATATGGTCCAAGTCTTTGGGCTCCTGGTACTTCCTGTCTTACTGTACGGTTGTGAGACTTGGTTGTTAACTGGTAACCTGAATCCATGACCGACTGTATTTGATGGAATGACTTTGTGTTAAACAAACATTTACTTTGGGAGTCTCAGATGAGGAGAACCATCAGCTGCAGCATTCTGGCCACGTGGGGCATTTCTCTGAATGTGATCCGGCACTCTGGCGCCTCGTCATGGAGAACAAGTATTCAATGCATTCGGGACTAAACGTGGTACACATATAGAGATGGATTCTAGAATTGCCCCGGAAAGATTGACCAAAAGTCAGGATCAGTGGGGTCAAAACTCAGTTGATTTTTGTTGTTTACCAGCAAATTCTAAACAAAGCGGTTAGGGTCATTCCATGTCAAATCACCCAAAATAAAATTTTTCAGCCTACCATCTCGGATTTTGCTAAAATTTGGTTTCTATGGTAGATTAGGCTGGCAAAAATGAATTTTCAAATATTAGCCCAATCCTACCAACGGTTTTCAAGTTATGACCCACCCAATTTGGCAAAAATCACCAAAAATGGGGCTGGCACTCGATATTCGAACCCCCATATCTCACCAACCAGTGGGGCTATCAACCAAAAAAAATGGTGTCTCTAGACTGGAAATTGTCCAAGGAATCCAAATCCAAATCAGATTTGATGTAGGAGAAAGTTGAAATAGGATGACCTTTTGACCTCTACTTTGACCTTGATGTTGACCTTGTTGCCCACGTGACCTTGACCCAAAATCCACCATAAATTGTAGCCCCATATCTTCCCTATATCAAATAATAAAATCAGAGGTGTAGTTTTCCCTCATTATCCACAAATCCATATCAAGTATACCTTGTCAAACCGATAAAATGTGAATCAAATCTTTTTTTTTTCTTCACAATATAAGGATATGCAACTGATGTTGGATTTAATTATTTTGTCCACCAGCCCAAGGATTAGATTATTTTAATCCCAGGTTCAAAAGAAATTATTTGTAAAAAAAAAAAAATACTGTTGTTGGTTGCGAGAAGAGGATATATTATGTGTCGTGGAAACCCCATCACTCTGTTTCTCATCATCCAGAGGACAATACAGCATCAGCAGAAATGATGTGAGGAATATTTCTAAGATGTTTGACAAGTGGCCCTTTACAAATTAGTGAAATTGGATGAAAATCAGGTCTGCACAATTAAAATGAAATGCAAGTTCCCATATTAAGGGAAAACTATGAATGTTTTATAATCAAACAAGTAAACAATTACATCACAGAAACACACACTAAAACAGCCAGCTGTAAGACCAGGCACCTTATTCACAAGGGAACACATCTTTAGTTTTTATTTAGTAACTTTATAAGGGGTAACCCCCATTAAAGGAATGCCAAGTTGGCAGAGCCTGTTGAGTATGGCATCCTAAATACAGAGAACTTGTTCAACTGGTATTTTAAATATGTCTATTACTGCATCAATAAATAAAATTTATTACAATATATACGCTTTCTCATTCTTATTCTTAATTAGCATGTATTCATAACAAATGAATATGTAGCCTAATACTCCACACTGAGGCCTGTCATATGTCATATACACCCTATAGTATCTCAAATCCTATTTATATTATTATAAATACACCATAGATTCCAAGTACGTACATACATCTTTTGTATTGAAGTCATTTTCTACCATTCCATGATAAAATTCAACTAACAGTCTTCTAAACAGTAAAGAAAAGCATTTTCTATTGGTACATTAGGTTGAATATGTCTACAGTTATTGGGAATTCTGTCCCACAATTCAATTATTCAGTTATTATAAAAATAAGAACATCAGAAAAAACTGTATCTAAGTTGAATTATATTTAAACCATTTATATTCCTTCTTCCTCTCCTTACCATATTTCATTATTTGTTATGAAATGTCTATCCATCCTCACAGATAATCCATTATATTCCATAGTATGAAATACGACCAGATCTTGCACGTCCCTTAGATATGACATCTGTAAGGCCTCTGCCAGTTATTATTTTGGGTGATCCTTTAGGCATCTCCATTTTTACAGAATCAACTCAGGTGTTATGTAATAGGGACTGCTCCTGCTGGAGTTTGGGTATCAGGTAACATGGTCTTATTACTAGGTGTTTAGTGTGTTTCAGACCATGACAGAGCTTTATATACATGTAAAAGACAAGCTGAAACTGCACAGACAAGGTATACTTGATGTGGATTTGTGGATAATGAGGGAAAACTACACCTCTGATTTTTTTTTTTTTTTTTTTTTAGATGATATAGGGAAGATATGGGGCTACAATGTTTGGTGGATTCTGGGTCAAGGTCACGTGGGCAACAAGGCCAACATCAAGGTCAAAAGGTTATCACATTTCAACTTTCTCCTACATCAAATCTAAGTCCAGAATTGGATTCCTTCGACAATTTCCAGTCTAGAGACACCACTTGTTTGTTGATAGCCCCACTGGTTGGTGAGATATGGGGGCCCAAATATCGGGCACCACCCCCATTTTGGACAATTTTTGCCAAATTGGGTCGGTCATAACTTGAGAACCGTTGGTCTGATTGGGCTAATATTTGGAAATTCTTCTTTGCCAGCCTAATCTACCCAAGAAACCAAATTTCAGCAAAATCTGGGATGGTGGGGTGAAAGCCATTGGGTGATTTGACATGGAATGACCCGTTACATCATTACTGATGCTGTACGTACCTTATCGACCTTCTGTAGACCTTAAACCGGAGGCACATGGGGCGACCCAATGACTGCTTCAATTCGAAATCTGGTTAGGACTGTAACATACCATCCAGTAGGAGTCTGCAGGAGACAACTGTCACTGACCCAACATCAGGATGGCTGGATTCAAATCTCCAGAGTCATAGAGTTTCACTGGCTCAGCTCAGCTGAAACAGATGTTCAGGTCCACTTCATTATGATGTTCTTGTTGCTTGGAACATTGTTTTCCGGCTCAGTCATCGTATCCGTAGCCTGAATGTCCAGTGATCCACGATCAAACCACTATTACTGTTTACTCAAACTGTGGATGAGGAAGAACTACTACAGACACTTAGACAACACAAACAGCAGCCACAACAGTGTCTCCTGTGATTGTTTCCATGTTCTTCATGTTGTCTGCTGGTTCCCAAATGTAAGAACTGGATCTCAGCACCGACATGAACAGACATGTTGTGATCATGCTGGGTTGGTGCCACGTGGCGCCAACTTCTGCATCTTCATGACCACTGGAACTATTGTCTCATGACAATATTCAGTCCTGAAAGAACAAGTCCATGCAGAAGAAACCTGGCACTGACAGAATAACTGAGAGGTGACCCTTGACCTTCACACAGAAGTGATGAATGCAGTAAAAAAAATGAAGCTGCATAAGAGGCGCAAGTGCTCATGGGGGATGTCTCTCACATGTCCATTTCTGAACCCAGAAGGTCTTTTCTTCTGGGTTCATTCAGGTGGTTCTCCTGGGAGGACAAAAGAGGACCTGCGGACCAGCAGTGAATTCAGTTTGTGATCTCTGATGTCTCACCTTGAGTTGCTCAGCCGGCTTCAGCACCATGTGTTTGAGTCGGCATCGGCTCCTTTGTTTGATTATTCATCCTGACAGAGCGCACGCTCCCATCATCTGATTTTCTGACCACTAATCCTGGACACCATCGCTCACGGCTTCCACTCTCGCCCACTCACAGGCCCCAATCCAAACCGCCAACCAAAAATACCCGCTGCACGACTACAACCACGAGGATCTCAGGAGGCGCCGGAGTGAAACGTGACTCAGACATCACACAGTTGCACATCCCCCCGTCAGCACTGCAGGGGGTGAAGCAGAAAACGTCTGATCTGGCTGTAAATCTCCCAAATTGGCACGTCATCATGAATAGTTTCTCCGCTGTTGTTAATAATGTACGACGGCTCGTGCGCGTCCTCCGAGCGGGACGTGTGATCACGCATTGTTTGGTTGCAGCACAGCAAATGGAATAAAAACCTGCTGTAATTATGTGCAAGTGGCGCTGGATTGGCACGGCGGTGCGGTTTGCTGCAGGGCGCCGCTGACACTTTGATGGACCGATAAATAAACAAAGCTCAGATAACTGGAACTGAATGGTCCTCTAATTGCTGCTGTTTTACTTTAAAAATGAGGCGCCGCTGCTTGTCAGAGTCTACAGATGCCGAGCAAACTGTTTTCATATCCGCCGCACCGCCGCCAGATGTTTGCCTGTCAGTCCTGCTATTATATTCATTAGACAGAAAAGTCGTCTGTTGGTGTTCTGGGTGCGCCGCGGCTGATTGAAGTCACATGACCCTGCAGCTCGTTACGAGGCGGAGCTGATGAACCCGTCACAATCTCCTGGGAAGTTACCAAAAACATCTGGAAAGGAACAAACTACAAAATTCTGCCAGGAGAAATGTGATATTTTGGGTTCTATGTCTACGTGGTTCCGTGGGTCTGGTGGACTCTCTCTCCATACAGTCCCATCCTGAATCTCCAGTTCCTTCCAGTTTTCCTTTACTCTATCCACCTCTTCAACCTTCCCATCGCTCTCTTCCCCACACGTCCTTCACTGATGTTGAGACCCATCAGCAGGAAGGGCAAGTTGATATTTGAGCAGGCCAAGTTGCCGGGGACAAGAGTGCATTGCCTCATCCCGGCTCCACCCGTGTCTCATCTGCTGTGAGAGACGAGAAAATAAATTTAGGTTTGGCAGTTTACTGCTCGTGTTTCATACCTGGTGCAGCCTGTTGATGTAGCGAGGTTTGCGGTACTGCTACTTGGGCGTGTGTGCAGTCATTCTATCGTGTCATCACACGTCACAGTTATTTCTCCTTTAGTTCTTCTCTCCAGCTTTGTACCTCCCCACATCCATCTCGGCATTCTCGTTTCTCCTCCTGCACTCCCTTCACTGCCCATGTCTGAGCTCAGCATTGCTGGTCGTCTAGTTGTCTTATAAACCTGACCTTTAACTTTTGCCTTAATTCTGGGACCACATAACACTCCTGGTTGGGGAATAGATCTGAAGATCTTCTGGTCAGAAGTCCATCTCTCTGCCCTCCAGGTCACCCAATCAAGTGGTTAGTCCAGGGTTCAGTCTGTGATTGTTTCCTGCTGATCCTCAGTCTCTGTTTAAACTTATCAGCTCTTTTTGGGGAGGTCATGGTCTAGTGGTTAAGCGTTGGGCTTGAGACCAGAAGAACCTTGGTTCAAATCCCAGCCTGAACAGAAAATCACTAAGGGCCCTTGGGCAAGGTCCTTAATCCCCTATTGCTCCCGGTGTGTAGTGAGCGCCTTGTATGGCAGCACCCTGACATCGGGGTGAATGTGAGGCATTATTGTAAAGTGCTTTGAGCATCTGATGCAGATGGAAAAGCGTGATATAAATGCAGTCCATTTACCATTTCTTTTCAGTCCCTCTGCCTTCCAGCAAACATCTGAATCCTCATCCTATAATGTTGTTTTTAATTAATCTTCCATCTTCTGTTTTTCAAAGTTCTTCTCTGCTGTAAATGGATATAAACAGATATTTATTTAGAGCCTCAGATGACTCCGCCCCCTTGCTGGCCTTCACCCACCAGACTGACCAAGGCCAAATCATTTTTAGCAGAACTTCTGAGCAGGTCAGGAGGTGAAAGCAACAACAGAACAAAAACCAACAAAACTACTTCAGATGTCGGAGTTTGACTTTCAAACTCTCAGATATTGTGTTTGACTTTTCTCAGGACAGGGATGTGTCCACCATCTTTGCACAGTTTGTTCAGATTGTGCTGATCACTGTGATCAGGAAAAACTGGCAACATGCTCAGAACACACATGGTCCCATCAAGACGCGCGGGACGAACAGCATCGTTTTTTCACTGCTGCTGTATGTTTCCTGGTTCAACACTAATATTCTGGATCTTCAAGTCTTAATGAGGCGGCTCAAAAAAGTCATTATAAATAGATTAAAATGTCCCTAAATATCCTCACATGATCCCTGATCCAGAATCCACATCCTGGTTAACAGCAGAATTCAAATGGATTTGTCCTCCTGCTAAATTTGATCATTTCTCCAACATTCATGTCGGTTATCTGTAAAGTTGAGGAACTTTGCTTATAAACCTCTGGATTGGGGTTTGATTACAGGTGTGAATCAGGTGACCTGTCTGGATCCTTGTACAAGAGATGCCATGCACGGTCCCAGTCATCCCAGCTGGAAATAAGGGGGCCAGTCATGGCTAGTGAAGTAACGTGAAGCGGACTGGTGCCCTGTCCAGGGGGAGTCGTAGACTCTCATCCATTTCATGCTATGGTCTTCTTCATGACACCTTTCATCTCGTCCATCTCCTTGACTTCTTTGGCTTCCTCCTTCTTATCGACTTATTGGGCTTCCTTCTTCTTAACGTCTTGGGCTTCATTCTTCTTGAAGTCTTGGGCTTCATTCTTCTTAAAGTCTTGGGCTTCATTCTTCTTAAAGTCTTGGGCTTCATTCTTCTTAAAGTCTTGGCCTTCATTCTTCTTGAAGTCTTGGCCTTCATTCTTCTTGAAGTCTTGGCCTTCATTCTTCTTAACGTCTTGGGCTTCATTCTTCTTAACGTCTTGGGCTTCATTCTTCTTGAAGTCTTGGGCTTCATTCTTCTTGAAGTCTTGGGCTTCATTCTTCTTAAAGTCTTGGGCTTCATTCTTCTTAACGTCTTGGGCTTCATTCTTCTTAAAGTCTTGGGCTTCATTCTTCTTGAAGTCTTGGGCTTCATTCTTCTTGAAGTCTTGGGCTTCATTCTTCTTAAAGTCTTGGGCTTCATTCTTCTTAAAGTCTTGGGCTTCATTCTTCTTGAAGTCTTGGGCTTCATTCTTCTTGAAGTGTGGTGCTTCATTCTTCTTAACGTCTTGGGCTTCATTCTTCTT
The DNA here is from genome assembly GCF_902500255.1 of Thalassophryne amazonica. Lineage (NCBI taxonomy): Eukaryota > Metazoa > Chordata > Actinopteri > Batrachoidiformes > Batrachoididae > Thalassophryne > Thalassophryne amazonica. Next base: position 5,047,110 of record NC_047116.1, on the reverse strand, counting down.
AACGTCTTGGGCTTCATTCTTCTTAAAGTCTTGGGCTTCATTCTTCTTAAAGTCTTGGGCTTCATTCTTCTTGAAGTCTTGGGCTTCATTCTTCTTAAAGTCTTGGGCTTCATTCTTCTTAAAGTCTTGGGCTTCATTCTTCTTAAAGTCTTGGGCTTCATTCTTCTTGAAGTGTGGTGCTTCATTCTTCTTGAAGTGTGGTGCTTCATTCTTCTTAAAGTCTTGGGCTTCATTCTTCTTAAAGTCTTGGGCTTCATTCTTCTTAAAGTCTTGGGCTTCATTCTTCTTAAAGTCTTGGACTTCATTCTTCTTAAAGTCTTGGACTTCATTCTTCTTAACGTCTTGGGCTTCATTCTTCTTAAAGTCTTGGGCTTCATTCTTCTTGAAGTCTTGGGCTTCATTCTTCTTGAAGTGTGGTGCTTCATTCTTCTTGAAGTCTTGGGCTTCATTCTTCTTGAAGTGTAGTGCTTCATTCTTCTTGAAGTGTGGTGCTTCATTCTTCTTGAAGTGTGGTGCTTCATTCTTCTTGAAGTGCGGTGCTTCATTCTTCTTGAAGTGCGGTGCTTCATTCTTCTTGAAGTCTTGGGCTTCATTCTTCTTAAAGTCTTGGGCTTCATTCTTCTTGAAGTCTTGGGCTTCATTCTTCTTGAAGTCTTGGGCTTCATTCTTCTTGAAGTCTTGGGCTTCATTCTTCTTAAAGTCTTGGGCTTCATTCTTCTTAAAGTCTTGGGCTTCATTCTTCTTGAAGTCTTGGGCTTCATTCTTCTTGAAGTGTGGTGCTTCATTCTTCTTAACGTCTTGGGCTTCATTCTTCTTAAAGTCTTGGGCTTCATTCTTCTTAAAGTCTTGGGCTTCATTCTTCTTGAAGTGTGGTGCTTCATTCTTCTTAACGTCTTGGGCTTCATTCTTCTTAAAGTCTTGGGCTTCATTCTTCTTAAAGTCTTGGGCTTCATTCTTCTTAAAGTCTTGGGCTTCATTCTTCTTGAAGTCTTGGGCTTCATTCTTCTTAAAGTCTTGGGCTTCATTCTTCTTAAAGTCTTGGGCTTCATTCTTCTTAAAGTCTTGGGCTTCATTCTTCCTGAAGTGTGGTGCTTCATTCTTCTTGAAGTGTGGTGCTTCATTCTTCTTAAAGTCTTGGGCTTCATTCTTCTTAAAGTCTTGGACTTCATTCTTCTTAAAGTCTTGGACTTCATTCTTCTTAAAGTCTTGGACTTCATTCTTCTTAACGTCTTGGGCTTCATTCTTCTTAAAGTCTTGGGCTTCATTCTTCTTGAAGTCTTGGGCTTCATTCTTCTTGAAGTGTGGTGCTTCATTCTTCTTGAAGTCTTGGGCTTCATTCTTCTTGAAGTGTAGTGCTTCATTCTTCTTGAAGTGTGGTGCTTCATTCTTCTTGAAGTGTGGTGCTTCATTCTTCTTGAAGTGTGGTGCTTCATTCTTCTTGAAGTGCGGTGCTTCATTCTTCTTGAAGTGCGGTGCTTCATTCTTCTTGAAGTCTTGGGCTTCATTCTTCTTAACGTCTTGGGCTTCATTCTTCTTAAAGTCTTGGGCTCCATTCTTCTTGAAGTGTGGTGCTTCATTCTTCTTGAAGTCTTAGGCTTCATTCTTCTTAACGTCTTGGGCTTCATTCTTCTTGAAGTCTTGGGCTTCATTCTTCTTAACGTCTTGGGCTTCATTCTTCTTAACGTCTTGGGCTTCATTCTTCTTAACGTCTTGGGCTTCATTCTTCTTAACGTCTTGGGCTTCATTCTTCTTAAAGTCTTGGGCTCCATTCTTCTTGAAGTGTGGTGCTTCATTCTTCTTGAAGTCTTAGGCTTCATTCGTCTTGAAGTGTGGTGCTTCATTCTTCTTGAAGTGTGGTGCTTCATTCTTCTTAACGTCTTGGGCTTCATTCTTCTTAACGTCTTGGGCTTCATTCTTCTTAAAGTCTTGGGCTTCATTCTTCTTAACGTCTTGGGCTTCATTCTTCTTAACGTCTTGGGCTTCATTCTTCTTAAAGTCTTGGGCTCCATTCTTCTTGAAGTGTGGTGCTTCATTCTTCTTGAAGTCTTAGGCTTCATTCTTCTTGAAGTGTGGTGCTTCATTCTTCTTGAAGTGTGGTGCTTCATTCTTCTTGAAGTGTGGTGCTTCATTCTTCTTAACGTCTTGGGCTTCATTCTTCTTAACGTCTTGGGCTTCATTCTTCTTAAAGTCTTGGGCTTCATTCTTCTTGAAGTGTGGTGCTTCATTCTTCTTGAAGTGTGGTGCTTCATTCTTCTTAAAGTCTTGGGCTTCATTCTTCTTAAAGTCTTGGACTTCATTCTTCTTAAAGTCTTGGACTTCATTCTTCTTAAAGTCTTGGACTTCATTCTTCTTAACGTCTTGGGCTTCATTCTTCTTAAAGTCTTGGGCTTCATTCTTCTTGAAGTCTTGGGCTTCATTCTTCTTGAAGTGTGGTGCTTCATTCTTCTTGAAGTCTTGGGCTTCATTCTTCTTGAAGTGTAGTGCTTCATTCTTCTTGAAGTGTGGTGCTTCATTCTTCTTGAAGTGTGGTGCTTCATTCTTCTTGAAGTGCGGTGCTTCATTCTTCTTGAAGTCTTGGGCTTCATTCTTCTTAACGTCTTGGGCTTCATTCTTCTTAAAGTCTTGGGCTCCATTCTTCTTGAAGTGTGGTGCTTCATTCTTCTTGAAGTCTTAGGCTTCATTCTTCTTAACGTCTTGGGCTTCATTCTTCTTGAAGTCTTGGGCTTCATTCTTCTTAACGTCTTGGGCTTCATTCTTCTTAAAGTCTTGGGCTTCATTCTTCTTAACGTCTTGGGCTTCATTCTTCTTAACGTCTTGGGCTTCATTCTTCTTAACGTCTTGGGCTTCATTCTTCTTAAAGTCTTGGGCTCCATTCTTCTTGAAGTGTGGTGCTTCATTCTTCTTGAAGTCTTAGGCTTCATTCTTCTTAACGTCTTGGGCTTCATTCTTCTTGAAGTCTTGGGCTTCATTCTTCTTAACGTCTTGGGCTTCATTCTTCTTAAAGTCTTGGGCTTCATTCTTCTTAACGTCTTGGGCTTCATTCTTCTTAACGTCTTGGGCTTCATTCTTCTTAACGTCTTGGGCTTCATTCTTCTTAACGTCTTGGGCTTCATTCTTCTTAAAGTCTTGGGCTCCATTCTTCTTGAAGTGTGGTGCTTCATTCTTCTTGAAGTCTTAGGCTTCATTCGTCTTGAAGTGTGGTGCTTCATTCTTCTTGAAGTGTGGTGCTTCATTCTTCTTGAAGTGTGGTGCTTCATTCTTCTTAACGTCTTGGGCTTCATTCTTCTTAACGTCTTGGGCTTCATTCTTCTTAAAGTCTTGGGCTTCATTCTTCTTAACGTCTTGGGCTTCATTCTTCTTAAAGTCTTGGGCTCCATTCTTCTTGAAGTGTGGTGCTTCATTCTTCTTGAAGTCTTAGGCTTCATTCTTCTTGAAGTGTGGTGCTTCATTCTTCTTGAAGTGTGGTGCTTCATTCTTCTTGAAGTGTGGTGCTTCATTCTTCTTAACGTCTTGGGCTTCATTCTTCTTAACGTCTTGGGCTTCATTCTTCTTAAAGTCTTGGGCTTCATTCTTCTTAAAGTCTTGTGCTTCATTCTTCTTGAAGTCTTGGGCTTCATTCTTCTTGAAGTGTGGTGTTTCATTCTTCTTGAAGTCTTGGGCTGGGCTTCCTCCTTTTTCTTGGTCTTGGGCTTCCTCCTTTTTCTTGAAGTCCTGGGCTTCATTCTTCTTAAAGTCTTGGACTTCATTCTTCTTAAAGTCTTGGACTTCATTCTTCTTAAAGTCTTGGACTTCATTCTTCTTAAAGTCTTGGACTTCATTCTTCTTAAAGTCTTGGACTTCATTCTTCTTAAAGTCTTGTGCTTCATTTCTTCTTGAAGTGTGGTGCTTCATTCTTCTTGAAGTCTTGGGCTTCCTTTCTTGAAGTCTTGGGCTTCATTCTTCTTAAAGTCTTGGGCTTCATTCTTCTTAAAGTCTTGTGCTTCATTCTTCTTGAAGTCTTGGGCTTCATTCTTCTTGAAGTGTGGTGCTTCATTCTTCTTGAAGTCTTGGGCTGGGCTTCCTCCTTCTTCTTGGTCTTGGGCTTCCTCCTTTTTCTTGAAGTCCTGGGCTTCATTCTTCTTAAAGTCTTGGACTTCATTTCTTCTTGAAGTGTGGTGCTTCATTCTTCTTGAAGTCTTGGGCTTCCTTCTCTTTGACATCTTGGGCTTCCTTTGTCTTGAAGTCTTTGGCTTCCTCCTTTTTCTTCAATTTCTTGGACTAAATTCATTTCATTCAATTATTTTTTGAGATAGCAGCATAACCTAATGTCTCATGGCCTAGTTAAATGACTGTCTGACCTACAGACCACGTCAGGCCTCAGATAACTGCAGATCGCTGACAGAACCGTCCTTTGCTGCCTCGCTGTGACCCCGAGTGAAATCCAGCCCCAGGAACAGCTGTGGGTTATTTACACAGATCTGGGAGGGGCCGCCTGCTCCAGTAAGTCCAGTAATGCTTGTCAGCGCGCGGTTGTTGGCGGGCGTCCTTCCCTACGTGGTGCTCGGCTCTGCGTGTGTTCTGAGGAGGCAGAAGGAACTCGGCTGCAGCGGTGAGTCCACTTCGGAGCCGTTTTTGATGAGAGAGTGTGGTAATTATCAGCGTGCCACTTGTCAGGCTCAGTCTTTTTATAAACACACACGGCTGAGGCGTTGTGGGAGGAAAAATGTGCCAGCAGCAGGTTTACTCACTCGTTTATATCCATAGTGAGAAAATCCAGCTTTCAACAGGCGGCTTGGAGCTGCAACAGCTCGAGGCGCTTCACATGTCACATAGAATGTGCTTTTAAAAATCAGCACCCTGAATCGTCCCAGAAATGAATCCTGGATTTAAAGATTTTCAACCACTGATCGGCATGACCTTTTCTGCCATTCTGATGTTGAACCTCACTGATGCATATTGTGCTTTTTAATGGGCAGGCACACCATAAAAGCGAAATACAAATGTTGTCACAGAGAAGCTCTGTGATGTAAATCACTGAGTTGTCAGCGTAACGCAAATCATCATCGACAAATATCAATGAATAAAATCAGTACCGGACTTTATGTGACTGCAAACGCGCTTGTTACTGTCAAGCCAGCTACATGCTAACTAGCCAAGATGGCCGGTGTGGGGAGCCACCGTAGTGACCTAGCTCACTAGCTACATTAATTTTTTTTTTTTTTTTTTTTTTTTTTGGCCATTTTTCAGAGAATATGAATGATAACCCAAAGCCTTTTTTTCACTCATGGTTAGTGGTTGTGTGAAGCCATTTATTGTCAAACAACTGTGTTTACTCTTTTTAAATCATAATGACAACAGAAACTACCCAAAAGACCCTGATCAAAAATTTACATACCTTGATGATTTTGGCCTGATAACATGCACACAAGTTGACACAAATGGGTTTGAATGGCTACTAAAGGTAAAGGTATAGGGGAGGTCATGGTGAAGTGGCTAAGCATTGGGCTTCAGACCAGAGGATCCTCGGTTCAAATCCCACCCTCGCCAGAAAATGACTAAGGGCCCTTGGGCAAGGTCCTTAAACCCCTAGTTGTTCCCGGTATGTAGCGAGTACCTTGTATAGCAGCACCCTCACATTGGGGTGAATGTGAGGTATTATTTGTAAAGCGCTTTGAGTGCCTGATGTAGATGGAAAAGCGCTATATAAATGCAGTCCATTTACCATTTACTAAAGGTAACCATCCTCACCTGTGATCCATTTGTTTATATTCAGTGTGTGTATGAAAGTTCAATGAGTTTCTGGGCTCCTGACAGACCCTTGCATCTTTCATCCAGTGCTGCACTGATGTTTCTGGTTTCTGAGTTATAGGGAAAGCAAAAGAATCATCAAAGAAAAGGTAATTGAACTGTATAAAATAGGAGAGGGATATAAAATGATATCCAATGTACTGAGAATGCCAATCAGCAGTGTTCAAACTTTAATAAAGAAGTGGAAATTGAGGGATTCTATTGGAACCAAACCATAGTCAGGTAAACTAACAACAATCTCAGCAACAACTGTAAGGAAAATTGTTTGGGATGCAAAGAAAACCCACAAATAACTTCAGTTAAAATACAGGACTCTGAAAAAAAGGTGTCACGGCTGTTTTAAGATGTATAATAAGGGGGCACTGGAAGAAAAACGGGCTGCATGGTTGAGTCGCCAGATAAAAAGCCATTACTACACAAATGCCACAAAGTATCTCTCTTACAATACACCAAACAGCACAGAGAACAAAGTCATTTGGAGTGATGAGACCTATCATGAAAGATAGACCCTTCCTACTGTGAAGCCCGAAGGTGGATCACTGATGTTTTGCGATTGTGTGAGCTATAAAGGGCCAGGAAACTTGGTCAGAATTGATGGCAGGATGAATGCAACATGTTATCAGAAAATACTGGAGGAAAATTTGCACTCATGAGCCCGGAAGCTGCAGATGGGACGTACTTGGACATTCCAACATGACAACGGCCCAAAACACAAATCCAAGTTGACCTGTCATTGGCTACAGCAGAATAAAGTGAAGGTTCTGGAGTGGCCATCTCAGTCTCCTGACTTCAATATCATTGAACCATTATGGGGAGATTTAAAGGAGCAGCTCATGCAAGACAGCCCAGGAATTTACAGGAACTGGTGTTGTGTGGGCCGCTGAAGAGGAGGTACTGCTGGCCCACCACCACAAGATGGCGCCCTGCTTGAAGTGCGGGCTTCAAGCACAAGAAGGCGTCGGCTTTGCTGGAGGTGACAGCTGTCAACAATCAACACAAGCTGTCACCCATCATCACCACTACAAAGACCGGACTGCAACTCCACCTCCTCGCCGAGAAATCAACTACCATTCAAGTAATTTCTCTGCTGCCTGACACTGTGTGTGTTTAACCTGAACTTCTATTTGCGGCCGTTTTCCTGGAGTGTTTCCTTATCTGGAGGATTGGTGTTTGGTGTGACAGCGACGGCTTCGCCTCACACCCCAACTCAGATAAGTGGTTGACCAGGAGCTGCACGAGTGTGTGTGATTGGAGGTGGAGGTTTTCCCTCCTTTACTTAAGACAGACTGTGGGATTACTGAGTGTGCGAACTCACACTCATCTGGACTGTCTTTGTTCTCTGCCAGCAGTACCGGGTCTGACTGCTGAAGACAGCGGCCACCTGGGGCACAGGGCTTGGCGGCTCCGGTGTTCTTCAGCTCCGTTGGTGGTGGAAGCTGTGTGGGGATCCAGCTCTTCTCTCTCCAGGCGTCTTCTATCGTCGAGCCTGCCCACACGTCACCTGGTGTATGATTGACAGTCACCAAATTGTTATTGTCTGTACGTTGTTGTGCGATTCACAACATTAAATTGTTACTTTTTTGGCTTATCCATTGTCCGTTCATTAACGCCCCCTGTTGTGGGTCCGTGTCACGTCACTTTCACAACAACTGGAGGCTTTTTGCCAAGAAGAATGGGCAGCTTTACTATTAGAGAAAATAAAGAGCCTCGCCCACAACGACCACAAAAGACTCCAGGCTGGCACTGATGTTAAAGGGGGCAATACATGGTATTAAGGACTGAGGTGTGTATACTTTCGGTCAGGGTCATTTGAGTAGTTACTGTTGTCATTATGATTTAAAAAGAATAAACACAGTTGTTTGCCAATAAATGGCTTCACCCAACCACTAACCATGAGTGAAAAAAAGGTTTTGGCGAGAGACAGAGAGAGTGTTTATGCTGATTTTCTGGCAAAAATTTCAAATTGGCCATTGACCTGCTCGAACACATTTCTTTTTCTTTTTACGACAGAAACGTCAAACAGAGCTGTGAACTGGTGAGACGCCTCTCCATGAAATCCCTTCACCTGCTTCCAGACCTCACCTGGCTCGTACCTGGAGTCACGTCCATCCTTCACGGACATTGGCAAGAGATTCTGCGCTGTCAAACCATCAGTTATGGCGTTTACCGTCGTGCCTCCTCAGACAAACCCTGAAACAGTCACAGAACCGACGCTGACCGGTGAGAAGCGAGGAGGTCAGAATGTTCACACCGTTTGTCGGTCTGTTAGCACTTCGTTAGCAGCGATCATTGTCACAATCTGTTGTCAGAACACTGAATAGAATTAGATGAACTTACAAACTAAACTGGACATCTGTTTGTATTTCACAGACTGTTTCCTCAAAGACCTACAGAGATCATGTGATTAGATGTTGGTACAAATTCATGGACTGAAGTTTATTGAAGTTAAAATCAACACAATATCCACGTAACTCTGTCGGCAGCTCTACGAGGGGATTATTGGGCCTGCAGCCTTGATGTCTGTATGTTTTCAGGTTAAATTTTTCAAATTCCCTGCCTGATCCTGTTTTACAGTACTGCCACAGTTTCCACAGCACCAATGCAATACTGTCCAAAGACAGCATGGCAACGGACCGAGTGAGTTCATCTCACAATGCAAGATGTACGAGGTCTATTAGAAAAGTATCCGACCTTATTATTTTTTTCAAAAACCATATGGATTTGAATCACGTGTGATTACATCAGACATGCTTGAACCCTCGTGGGCATGCGAGAGTTTTTTCACGCCTGTCGGTTACGTCATTCGCCTGTGGGCAGTCTTTGAGTGAGGAGTCGTTCACCCGCTCGTCGATTTTTTTCATTGTTTAGGAATGACTCAGAGACTGTTGCTTTGTTTGATAAAAATTTTTTCAAAACTGTAAGGCACAACTGAGTGGACACCATTCAATAAATTCAGCTGGTTTTCGGTAAAAATTTTGACGGCTGATGAGAGATTTTGGTCTGGTAGTGTCGCTTTAAGGACGGTCCACGGCGCCTGACGGCGATCTGCGCTTCGAGGCGGCAGCGTCTCGCCGTTTCAAGTTGAAAACTTCCACATTTCAGGCTCTGTTGACGCAGTAAGTCGTCAGAGAACAGAGAACTTTCAGAAGAAGTCGGCATGAGGAGTTTATTCGGACATTCCATTGTTAACGGTCATTTTGTAATGAAAGAACGTGCAGGCAGAGTCGCATGTCGGGCTGGACCCGACCGCGGGGGGTCGCGGCAGGAAAAACACCTCCGTTGGAAACCTTAACGGGCAAGTTGGAACATGCCCAAGCTGTTAAACAATTTCTCAGTTACTCACTTGTTGAAAGCCATTAAAAGCCGCCTGAATTCTACAAATGGTTTTCAACACGGAGGTGTTTTTCCTGTCGCGGCGCACACAGATTTGCCGAGTCGTCACGGAAACGACTCGGCAAATTTGCGCGTACGTCTTTCATTAAAAAAATGTCCTTAAACAGTGGAATGTCCGCATAAATTCCTCATGCCGGCCTCTTCTGAATCTTCTCTGTTCTCTCACGATGTCCTGGGTGAATTAAGCCTTAAATTAGGATGTTTTCAGCTCGAAACAGGCCGACGACAGCGCCTGGAAGCGCTGCAGGACGTCCCGCTCCGTGGGAAGTCCTTACACCGACAGAAACACCCCATAATCTCTCATCAGCCGTTAAACTTTTCACAGAAAACCAGCTTAATTTCTCGAATAGTGTCCACTCGGATATTCCTCACAGGTCCAGAAAAAATTTTGATAAAGCAACGCGCGCCGTCTCGAGCAGCGTGTGAAACAAAGGAATTCAGCCGAGAGGGCGGGACCACATCTCACTCAAGGCCTGCCCACAGGGAAATGACGTCACCGACACGCGTGAAAAAACTCACGCATGCGCACGAGGGTTCAAGCATGATTGGTGTAATCGCATGTCATTCAAATCCATATAGTTAAAAAAAAAAATAAAAGGGTCGGTTTATTATCTAAGAGACCTCGTATTTATGGTTCTTATTCGGGTTGCTTTGTTATGCTAATGTGATTAAATATTATTCATTTTTGGTCAAGATCAGACAGCAGTCTCCATGGACTATGATGTTTTCAGATGACACTGCGATCTGTAGTGATAGTAGAGAGCAGGTGGAGATGAGCCTGGAGAGGTGGAGATATGCTCTGGAGAGAAGGGGAATGAAAGTCAGTGTGTGAATGAGAGGGAGCACGGTGGTCTCCTGAGCTTACAAAGAGTAGAGATGGTGAAAGTTGATACGTGTAATTACTTGAGATCAAGTGTCCAAAGTAACGGAGAGTGCAGGGAGGCTGGAGTGATTTATACACAGTTTACACTCTGCACGGGGTCGACTGAGTTTATCTGCTCACATAACGCAAAATGTATTTATGTGTCTGTTATGCTGATTTCACTGAAATGGTTTGTTTCAAACAACAATCAGAACCTGCAGAAGTATGACGATGACAATGTAATATTATTCAGAAAGAGGGAGAACAGCGCCACCTAAAGGAGAGCGGCTTCCATCATGACTGTTTGTTGATAGTTGTGCAGTTTTTATTCAGCCTGTAAGTTTTCCCAAATTTATTCCGATTTGTTTTTGTAGCCTGCCAGCTTGTTGATTAGGGTTTTTATATCTGCTGGGGGTTTTTTATGCATAAATTAACAGCATGGAATTGAAATCGGCTTTAAAATGCATATTTACACATTTATTTCAAATTGTGTTTCCCCACAAAGAAATAATCATGATCCACAAAAAAAATTTAAATAAAAATAAAAACCCTCTGGATCCACCACAATGAAAACTGGCCCTTCCTCGTAAAATAATTAAAAATCCAATTAGCTGTGGATGGTGTCCGTGTCCCGCGAGTGTCAGGTTTGTCCTGGACAGGCTGTAATGTCTGTGACCTTCAGAAGCACTGACTCCACTCTGACGGCCTGCACCTGCGGCGGCGCGCAGGCTGGAAAACAGCCTTCACACGGCTTTGTAGTGGGTCAGGAAACAGCGGACTCTGGGGAGGCCCGGAACCCAACGTTTGACAGCTGACCTCGTTTGGACGTCAGAGCGGGAGATGGGTTTGAGCATCTGGCTGCAAAGAGGAAAAAGAAAAAGAATTTCACAGTGTGTGTGTTTGCCAGGACTCCAGTTTCCAGAAAGGCAATTCTCATAATACACAGTACTGTGTAAAAGTTTTAGGCACCCCAGAGTTATAATGAATTAACGTTTCATGCCCCTCCCCCCCTTTTATTAACATGTCAACACAAAATCACTTCCAATAAAAGCAAATCTTTATTCCATAATAAAAATAATAATTTCTGTGTAAGTGTGCTGTCCAGTAGAATACCACACAAACACAGTTACAAGTAATCATACAGCATTTAAATCAGGGATCAGGGTGGGCAACGTGTTCCTGAAAAGGCCAAGAGGGTGCAGGTTTTTTGGCGTGTTTCTCACTTCAAGTGTAAAGAAAATTTGTGGTTGTGAATCATGATTCACAACCACAGGGCTACAGGGCCTCTTAAAGTAGTCAAAAAAAAAAAAAAGCAACTTTGGAAAATACAGTCATTTTAAATATTATATTGTTTTAAATGCTGATATCCAAAATTTACACAACATTGGGGTAAATAATATTAAACTTTGACCTGTGAGTAAGACATCATTTGCGATCAAATGACAAAACACTCCGAGTCTGGGGAGCAATGTGAGCAGATCCTGAGTCGGGGATGGCAGAGGATCACCTGAGCTGGAGGCAAAGGTGATCCTCTGCCATCCACAACAAACGGGATTCTCCTCAGCCGGTTACTGTATTTTGTCAAAAATGATACATTAAACAAGACTGGGGATCCATGTTATGTGGAACTATTGTCCTTCTGCCAACAAAGATGGCTGAAGAAAAGTAGTTTGGCACAATGTCGATCCAGTATCCCTGGATCCCCGCATTCGGGGGTACTAGATCCACTACTAAACCCATGGATCCACATCTGGCTGAGGTATGAAAAGCTGTCTTGATGTTTCTGATCTTTAGCGCGACAGAAGCTAACAGTGTTCAAAATGGAGGTGCTATAATGCTAGCTTGGGGGGGGGGGGGTGGTTCTTCATAAAGTTCTGCTGAAGAAAATATAAACTGTTAAAAAACAGACTTCAAATATGACCACAGAAAAATACAAATATATTCCAATAATTTCCCTCTAACCACAGAGCTAGCTAACTACGTTGCTGTTGTCTGTGTTTGTTTGTTTGCGAAGGTACACTTTTACAAAGTTCTGTTCTTCTCCAATATAAACAGAAATAGGGTGACGTTACTTTTAAGATTATAAAAGCTCTTTCCCTGAAAGTAGCTGATAGCATTGTGGCTAATGAGCTAGCTAAATCACCACACTAGATGGTTTAGCTATGTAGCTCACTGAGATTATTGACCGCTTCCAAATAAGTACAGACAGACTGAGAAGCGTGTTTCAGCGTTGCGTTGCCGCATGTCCACTGGAGCGCCACACCGCCCTCATGCACTGCAAAAAACAAGAAACTAAAAACAAGATAAAACCCAAAATCTGAGGGAAAAGTCAATTATCTGTCCATGCAGCCAGATACTTTCACTTAAGATTCTTGACTTAAGAATGTTAAATCTAGAAATAAGTATGTTGAACACTTAAAATAAGAAATGAACTCTTAAAACAAGATAAATTGTCTAACACAAGTTGTTTTTTTTTCTTGGTAAGAACCAATCATTTGCAGTGTGTGGATGGTTGTTGTGTTGGATATTTGTGTGCGCAAATGCGGGAAATGACCTTTCTGATTGTTGGATTTCAAAATAAAAATCACATTTTCTTTATCTTTCAGTCACATTGTTCTCGTCGCACGCTCGCTGTGACCGCGGCGCGGTGAAACGGCCGTTCTGGTCCTTTCATTGGCCACTGCAGGTGTTCTCTTTGTTGGCGTTTCTATCGTTTTCTCTCATTCTGCACTTTGAAAAGCGGTGAGAGGTTCATGTTGTTGGCTTTCTGTTCTCAAGCCTCCACTTCGCCAAACAAACATGGAAATTTGTGAAACTCTCGGAGAAAAGAAATGAGAGCGCACAAAGATGACGTTTTACATCCAAGTCTTCGGAAAAATCACACGTGAAAGGCAGAAGACCAGGCAGATACACGAGACATCAAACACCAGCTGAGCATCACCTGGTTTCAAAGTTTAATTATGTTCTACCATGAAGCTGTGACTGGAGAAGCAGAAGATAAAAAGTCTCTCCAATCACAGCCATTGGGTCGGTCCTTGAGACACATCCTGGTGGGACTTGCTGAGGTGTGGACCGGTGGATGGATTCCTCCTGGGGACACAGTTCTCAGCGTGCTTCGCGTCTTCATACGCGGGCGTCTCACTCACGCTGCCTCTGAGCCTCGCTCTGCCGGTGAGCCTCTGAGTTTTCCGAGGAGTGCTGTCCTCAGGTAATCGGACACTTTGAGCCTGGAGACCTCAGACTGATGGGCTGTCTGCGGTAAGGGATGAAGATGAGAGTCCTGCAGGGTTCCTGCCCTCTTATCTCCTCTCCAGGACTGGAGGACGGCGCGGGGACGAGGCTCCGGAGGCTGGAAGATAAACAGACATGGCTGCCTTTTTCCCGTTTGCCTCCCTGCTGATTTCGCTGTACATCTTCACCTCCAAGGCCTGCAGCTCCAAACTTCAACACATCCTGATCCAACAGAGCTGCCAAAAGATGTTTCCCTTTCTTCCCTCCCTCCATCCTTCCTCAGCTCACTTTTTTCTTTTTCTTCCACTTCATCCTTATCAATTTTCTTCCATCTCATTCCTGACGTACCATGCGCTCGCTCTGCCTGGTTCAGCTAACTCACTCTGTCATCTACCTCCTGACCTCTGACCTCTGTGTCACGCCCCTGGTGTTTGCCAATCGGTGGATAATTTTAAATCCTGTCTTCATTCTTTCTGTCTGAGGTCACGTTCCTGCAAATGTTCCACAGGTTCTAAACAAATCAAACCTTCTATAATCACATCAAATCAATGCTGAGACTAACTGAACAACAACAAAAAAAACATCTGGCATTCCATTTTCATTGACCATAAGTATTTGGACAAACTGGATATAAGGATTATTTTCAGTATGAATCATCACTTTTCCACCCGGTTTCCTTTGGAACAGTCCAGGAATGAACACATGAACATTTTTTTTGGACTTTATTTATGTCAGTCATTAAAACACACAAACAGTATGGTGCTGTGAGGAAAATCTGTCTGCAGTGAGACTGGTGAGGGGAGCCACCAAAACACCCAGACAGCTCTGGTGGAGTTACAGGCGTCTGTGGCTGTGACTGGAGAAACTGTCTGTTCATGTCAGTTAAAGAGCTTAATGGTAGAACAGAGAAGGATTTTAATTCAAAAGAAAACAACACTTTGCCAGAAGACACATGGGAGTATCAAGCCTAGACTTGATCTGTTTTCTTGGATAAAAGTCCTTCTCTAGTCACAGCGCGAGTGGTGAATTATGACGGAGGTTTGTGGCTGATTCTCGTGAGTCCTGCTGAGTTTTAACAACTCCGCTGAGTCATTAGGAGTCCTGTCTGTCAAGTCATGAACGGCCTGTCGAGTCATTAACCGTTCTGTCGAGTCATGAACGGTCTGTCGAGTCATTAACTGTTCTGTCGAGTCATGAACGGCCTGTCGAGTCATTAACCGTTCTGTCGAGTCATGAACGGCCTGTCGAGTCATTAACTGTTCTGTCGAGTCATGAACGGCCTGTCGAGTCATTAACCGTTCTGTCAAGTCATGAACGGCCTGTTGAGTCATTAAGCGTTCTGTCGAGTCATGAACGGCCTGTCGAGTCATTAAGCGTTCTGTCGAGTCATGAACCGCCTGACGAATCATTAACTGATCTGTCGAGTCATGAATGGCCCGTCGAGTCATTAACTGTTCTGTCGAGTCATGAACGGCCCGTCGAGGCATTAACAGTTCTGTCGAGTCATTAACAGTTCTGTCGAGTCATGAACAACCTGTCGAGTCATTAACTGTTCTGTCGAGTCATTAACGGCCCGTCGAGTCATTAAGCGTTCTGTCGAGTCATTAACTGTTCTGTTCAGCATCTTTACTCTCATGTCTTTTGCGTGCAGCTTTTGAAGGTATGAAGAGTAAAATATTACAATCTCATTACAGCCACAAACGCCTCTTCAACTCAATTTATTGGTTCATTTCTTTTCAAAAAATTCATGTGTGACCTCCACAGCTCACGTGCTGTGACCTGAGATTTTCTGTTTTTATTAAATGGTAAATCTGATATATGATGTAGGACAGTGTTGCTGGATTTATCATCTATATGATTATTATTATCATTGTTATTATTGTTATTATTATTATTATTTTATTACTGTTGTTAATATTAATATTATTACTATTATTATTATTATTGTTGTTGTTATTATTATTAATATTGTTGTCAAATTTTCAGATTTTGTTTCAGTGACTTTGACTTCAGCTTTGAGTGGTTCATTTGTTATGATATATCATTTAATTTTTATTCCCTCAAAGAGATGACTTGTTTGTGTCATTTTTAGTTGCTAGGTAACAGTACCCAGTCGCATGACAACAGAGAAGAGCGACTGCAAGCTGACATTTGACCCCAGTCACCTGGAACTTCAACCAAAAAATAAATAAATAAATTTCTTGAACTAACTAGCTTAAGAATCACTGTTATGGATAAAGCTAGGATTGCTAGCATGTGACTAGCTTGAAAACAAGCCAGTTTAGGATAAATCCCGAGTGGCTGTGCTGACGTGTTCATCGCTGCTTTTGACATGATGACATGTTTTCTTTTTCATTGATGTTTGTTAATTTTGATGGTTTATTCATGTCCTGTTTGCACGGCCCTGCAGTTGCGTCGCTGATGGTGCTGAAGTGAATATGTTATATCAAATAAATGTGATAATGCTGTGAATTGGCAGACAAACTTCCAGGACTGTTGGACCTTTCTGGAAGTATGCTGTGAAGTCTCAAACAAACTTCCTCATTTGTTGGACTTTTTTAGAAGTGTGCTCTGAAGTCTCAAGCTTCCACAATGGTTATGGTCTACTGGTTGGGCGCTAGGCGTCACACCAGAGGATCCTCGGTTCAAAACCCAGCCTGCCTGGAAAATCACTAAGGGCCCTTGGGCAAGGTCTTTAATCCCCTTGTTGCTCCCGGTGTGTAGTGAGTACCTTGTATGGCAGCACCCTCACATCGGGTGAATGGATGAATGTGAGTCATCATTGTAAATCACTTTGATGCAGATAGAAAAGTATAAATGGAGTCCATTTACCATTTTCTGGAAGTGTGCAGTGAAGGCAAAAGAAACTTCCACATTTGTTGAACAGTTCTGGAAGTGTGCGCTCTCTGAATGCTGCTTTATTTCTCCTGTGAAGGTCAAAAAATCTTGGACAGCTCATCTGTCACGTTTTCAGTACATACGTTGAAGTGATGCTGGTTTATCTTGCTGAAGTTCTGATGTCACATCAAGGGGCTGATGGGAGATTTTTTTTTTTTCCTCTGTGCAACGGTGAATAATTTCAGCTGCGGTTGTTTATCACTGGAAATAATAAAAAAATATTACACTTCTTGTCTTGCCTGAAGTTACGAGGTTTATGACCGCTGAGTCTCAACCCGCTGCATTTATTTTCCAATATGATGTTTTTTCTTTCTCAGAAATAATCATCTCAGCAGCTCACTGAGGTCACGTTCAATTTCACACACGTGACCTAAATGTGTTGCTGAGAGACACTCGGCGTGCACACGATGCCTCTGCTTCCACCTGCTCACACACTTTGATTACTGATCGCTATTTTAATAATCAAACAGAAAAACACACTAAAAAAAAAAATCTCATTTTCTTCAAAGAATGTTTGACACAAAGTTACTTTATTTTGAACAATCTGAAGTCCCAATAGAGATAAAAACAATAAAGAATAAAAACTTCAATAACATCTTTCTTGATCAATCAATCAATCGATCACCGGAAAACAGGAACTTTTTTTTTTTTTGTTATTGTTAAGTGCGGGTTTTGACTTTACAAAAAGTACCTTTAAATCCTAATTTAATTAAACATACTTAAATGGAATTATGTGATTTTTTTTAACATTCATTTAGGGATGTTTTTCAGCATTTCCACATAAATGACATCACCAGCAGTAAACAATAATTATTCCTCATCACAAAATAAAAGACTCCTTTACTTTGTGCCCCTGGACAGAAAACAGGGTTTTATTTCACATTATTTCACATTTTAATTCAGCTCAGTTTATTTATATGATATCAAATCACAACATAATCCCCTCATAGTCAAATAGACAAAATGGTTCATTCTTTGGATTAATTTGGTGACATTACTGGATACATAAACTACAACTGCATGAACTTGTCAGGGTTTGAGTTTTGTCTGGTTATCTGTATTTCTTTCTCTTTTTTTATCTGTTGTTTTTCAAATTTCATTGGTTTTGGATTGTTTATTCTCTTGCTGGGTTTTTTTCTGCTTTGGTCTGTCTGTCTGTCCCTGTTTCTCTTGTCTCTCTCTCTTGGTTCTTGGTGATGGGTGTTTCTCTCTCTCTCTGGCCACGCCCTTGTTCTGGTGTTGCATATTTATCATGCACACCTGTTTCTGATTTGCTGATTATCACCTGGGCAGGTTATATAAGCTCACTGGGTGTGTTTGTCCCTCGCCAGTTTGTCGTGCCTTGTGCCTTCATTCCAGCTCTGTTCCTGCACTCCATAGTCCTGCCTCCCTCCTTGTGTGTTCCTGACCTCCAGCCTGTTGTCTCGACCACGCCTTTTTGCCTGATAATTTTTGTACTGCTGCTTTTTCTGGACTGCTTACTTGTGTACTGACCTCTGCCATCCAACTCAGTAAAGCCTTGTAAAAACCAGAGCTGTTTGTTTGAGCCAGCAGCTCCTGACCATCGAGCCTGATAGAATTGTTTTTTTAATTGCTACATGTTGCAAATTTTTTTTATCCTTTTTGGCACAAAATATGCTGTCAAAATCAGTTTTTGTTGTAAAAATAAATTAACAGAAATATTCACATCCAATGCTGGAGGGATTTTGTCTCTCAGCCAGTCTGAACCAGATTTTCACAGCAACATTCCTGTATTGCTACTTAGCATGCTAACATGCCGGCAAGATGTCTTGTAAATCACTTCAGAAGTGCTATCTGGTTATAGAAGCAGCATTTTTACATTTAGAAGTGTTTATGTCTTACTGACTTACAAACCATGTGAGAAACCTGAAATACAGCTGTTTCTGAGCATATTCCACCATTTTTTGATAATTTTGTTTACGTGAACAACCAACATAGAAATAGACCGGTGTGTTTGGCCCTGCCTAGTTGGTGGCCTTGCCCTACATGTCTCTTGTCGCTGTAAAATGCCTGCTGTGGTTGATGGTGCAACGGCAGCTGGTCGCTTTGCCGCTGTCTCTTGTAGCTAATGACACCAAGGAGTCAAACTCATTAGCATGTAGCACATTGGGGGGACGTGTGTTATAATTTTGCATTGTACTGGATAGAAGACTGAGCTCTGGAATACGATCTCACAGTGGGGAAAAACATTAATAAGTCTGTGTTAATAACTTTGTGTTATCTTTGGATTGTATTCCAGATTAGATTAGATTAGTCCTTTCCACCAGGTTTGGTGAGCCCTGTTATTTATTTATTTATTTATTTTTTTTGGAGTGATCTTGGTAACAGTCACACAAACTGTGTTGCTGGTGAAAGTGTAAGTGAGACACCGTGTAGAACACACTGCTGCTCTGCATCGTTAAGGACAGAAATTAGGATTAAATGGAGAAGATGTGATTCAGTAACAGCAGCACATGGGGATGCGGTTTGAAGAAGGGCGGCGTGAGTGTGGATGCTGTGGCCTTCTGTCTTCAGATAAAGATGAGATGTGCTATTTGCTCTGCTCACATCCCGCCTGTGTAGCTGCAGCATTATCCCATTAAATGCAGCGGGCCTCTCCGCCGGATTAAATCCAGCGCTCTGTATCTCATTTTAAATGCCACGGGGTATTTTCATTTTTCAAACCCAAGAACCACACAAGAGGCTGTTGATGAGGTAAATAATAGAAGACACACTTCACTGCCTGTGTCGGAAAAGAAACAGCTGAGGGGCACAGAGGGGGCGTGGCACAGAGGGGTGTGGCTGCAGACGCTTTGATGCTGAAGATGATCAAATTATCTTACCGCCTACAGTATTTATGCAGCGGAACTTTCTGGATGTTTAACTGTATGTGGCCTCATTTTTCACTGCACCTGTGTTATACGTTACTTGCCAAAAGTCACTCCTCCGTCTTTTATGCTAAAATACTGGTGAATTTATGTGGAAATGATTGTAGTAGAAAAGCTTCAGATATCTGTCACTGAGACAGTTGAAGACTGGAGGCAGTTTGAAGCGGAAACGAGGTGATAATTGATGAATTGCTGCTGACTCTGAAATGACGCATGCGCAGTGAAGGCAGGGGGGACCGATTTTTAGGGGGGGGGGCGTTCGATCGGCGACACCGGATTTGAAAAATGGGACTGAATGCTGTCCAACTGAAAAGCAATCCAGATTTAATCCATCTTGAGTCGGATTGCCAACTGCTGTCTGAACGGGTGGAAGCAGGGTTGGATCGTAAACTATTGCATGTAATCTAGATTATGTAATCAAATTACAAAACATAATCTGACAGATTACACCGAGAAAACGTGTAATCAGATTGCAGTTATATTTTCAAGTATTACTTGATGACATTTTGATGGTTAAAATCATGAAATGTAGGAAAAAGTGATTCTGTTGAAAATATGATGATAAATCTTAAACTGGTTCTTTTTTCCGACTCACGTATTGAGTACACATGATGAGTTCAGGGACTATCTGTGATCATTTCTATTTTTCTTGGTTCTTGGGATGATAAATGTGATTTTGATGTTTTGTTTTCAGATTTGGGGTTTAATGTCTGAATAAAGTGTTCAATGAGTGTTTATTTGCAGATAAAAGAGTATCAGGATGTGAGCAGCAGTTGAATTTTTCTTTCTTTGCTTTGTTTAAGCGCGTAGCCGTCTTAAATCTTGAACTGCAGTTTGCTGCTGAGAATCTGTACTTTTGTCCTCGGTGCAGAGTTTGGCCTTCAGCTGGAAGCTGCACGTGGAGACTAAAGGGAACTCTGACTGGGATCTTTGAGCACAAACGCGTCACAGGCAGCGAGGTCTTCTAATGTACACGCTGCCGTCTGAATCCTCGCCTTCTCTCAACATCCACGTTGAAAAATGTCTGCTAGCAGAAGTTCTGGCTCTTTGACGGGCGCTCAGAGCGATTGTTTGCTCGGCTGAGTACACGATGCCCTCGAACCCAAACCAGACCCGACCGTCTCCTATTAAACTGATTGTGTTTGCAGCCGACAGCGTTAAAGCAAATCAACTCCAACACTGAGTTTGGACTGATAACAAACTCCCGGAGGCAGGAGTCATCAACAGAATGTTTGGCCCGAAGCCGCCGCATTTCGGGCTGTTTTTGTCACGTTACTCGTGCTTTCAGCAAAATGTGGCTGCTGCCAACGAGTCGTCAGAGGGTCCACAAAGTGTCCGACAGTGGGGAAGTGGCTGAGAGCTCAAAGTCTGTCTGCACACGACGATAACATTCTGGTCGAGACGATCGGCGGGGAGCCACTCTCATACCATGTGAAGAGTTAAATTGCAGCGCTGCTTTTGCGTGTGTTTATTGGTCCTATCAGCACAGTGTCAGCCGCGGCACTGCAGGCTCAAATTAATTTGGCTTCCAGTTTCATGGGGGAGACTCTGGGCGGCCTCACTGCAGAACTGGCTTTCGGTGAGATTAACGCCGCTTTTGGGAACACGATGAAAGTGTTGAATCCCGCTCACCGGGGAAAGACGGTCCGCGTGTCTGCAGGAAGTGGAGAGACTTCCACCAGGAGCCACGGGGACCCCGCTGATCCCTCCGGATTCCGGCCTCAGAAGTGACTCGCTGGGCTCTGGCAGAGTGAAGCAGAGAGGATCTCACTAACGAGGCTAACGAGGAGACGCCTTCAGGGAGGATGGAGCCCCCGTCCCCTGTCCCCTGTCCCCCATCCACTTTTCCCATCTTTGCTGGGCAGATATTTCAGGGATTTGCAGAGAGAGAAATCCTCCCAACCTTTGGATTAATACCTTGAAAAAAAAATGCAGATCACGTGATAAAAGTGAGAAACAGACACTGACTCCAGAGTTCAGACTCACTTTCAGCTGGTGATCAATATTCACAATAACTTTACATGTTTACAGAAAGTGACAGTTTCTCTGCTTCTCTGTGCAAAGACACAACCTTAACAAAATATCAAAAGACTGCTGCTGCTGACGCTGGATGTAAAATCCTAAACGGGCAATAAAGGCGCTATTTAAGAGTATTTTAAACATTAATGCACAAAATGTTCTGTGGTGTCCCACACAGAGAATAAATCAACACTCCCTCTATTTGTGTTGTAATGTGAGCTTTTCTGTTCTTTTTTTCTGGCCAAGTAACATCCCTTTTTCTGGATGTAATCAAGCACAGTTGCCTCGGTTTTGAGGACCTCAGTGGCTGGCAAAGGCCAAGGACACGCCCATGTTTCACCTGGCATAGGACACGCCTATGTTTCACCTGGCCTAGGACACGCCCATGTTTCACCTGGCCTAGGACACGCCCACGTTTCACCTGGCCTAGGACACGCCCACATTTCACCTGGCCTAGGACACGCCCATGTTTCACCTGGCCTAGGACACGCCCATGTTTCACCTGGCCTAGGACACGCCCATGTTTCACCTGGCTGCGGTGGATAAACGACTGTGTTCAAGAAGTGGAGATGCAGCAGGATGCACAGTGGTTCCTTAGTCTGGTGGATGTGGCCACACTAGCGGACACTCTCAGCTCCGCCCTGACCCAGTGGACATTAAACAGGTGTTAGCATTATGGTAGCAGCCAACAACTTTTCTGTGTAAAGATGTCACGGTTTAATGACATCCTGCACAGAGAATAAATTAACACTCCCTCTCTTTGTGTTGTAATCTGAGCTTTAATGTTTTTTTTGTTTTGTTTTTTTGGCCCTGTGACACATTTCCCTGGATGTGATCCAGCACATGGGTGCCTCAGTGTTGAGGACCCCAGCGGTTAGAAAAGGCCAATGACACACCAACACTTCACCTGGCTGTGGTGGATAAACGGCTGTATTCAGGAAGTGGGGCTGGACCAGGATTTGGTGGCTACACTCGCTACACTCGCGGATGTTCCCAAATCCGACCCAACGGGTGTGTTTCCAAAATGAGATCGACACAGTTTTCAGTCAGTTGATAGACGTAATCATGACCTTCACACAATGACAAACCTGTTTTCAAGACAGTGGATGAGCCAAATAGCACAATGAGCTAATTAGCATGTAGCATTAGTTAGCGTAGCGGAGTGGTTGTAATGACTCACAGCGTCGGCTCACTTCAGTGCGTTTGGTGGCGCTCCGTGATGATGTCTGGTGTGCTGGACAGAGTCCTGAGTCTTTGTTCTGGTCCACATCATGGACTCAGGGTGGGTTTTTTTTTCTGGGTTTGTAGCTGCAGAACAACATGTTCTGTGTGGAAAATCCTTTCCTGCGACTGAGCCTTTCCATCCTTTTATCAAGCCACTGTGGCTCCTCCAGACCCACCTGATTTATTCTGATTTATTCTGAACCACAGCGAGCACCTGGATTACACCCGAGTATTTTGTCCTCATGTTATTGGGTTTTTTTGTTTCTTTGTTTTTATTCAATCAACACAGAAGACAATATTCTGCCGAGACATATTTCAGGTACACTCAGATCCAACGCCATCATTTCCCCAATGCTTTCAATTTATTTAAACATGTAAATTTTCAGAAAATAAAAAATACTTGTAATCACTGAACACGTCCCGCCCACAATTACAGATTTTCAGGAACAGTTCAGTTACGATATGTCAATTTTCTGTTTATATGTGAACACAGAAAAGTCATTTATGAAAAGAGAATTATAAAATTCAAAATCTATTTCAGCTTAAAAATGATTATTGATTATCAAATTAGTGATAAAAACCTTCAGACAGCAGATTGTTTGAAATCTATCTGAAGCCTCACATTCACGATAACGAATCTGCACCCTGGAAGGTCACGACGTATAACCATGACAATCCAGCATGTGAAGGCCACAGCATATAACCACGACAACCCGGCGTGTGAAGGTCACGAGGTGTGACCATGACAACCCAGTGTGTGAAGGTCACGACATATAACCACAATAACCCGGTGTGTAAAGGTCACGGCATATAACCACAATAACCCAGTGTGTAAAGGTCACGACATATAACCACAATAACCCGGTGTGTAAAGGTCACAACATATAACCACAATAACCCGGTGTGTAAAGGTCACGACATATAACCACAATAACCCAGTGTGTGAAGGTCACGACATATAACCACAATAACCCGGTGTGTAAAGGTCACGACATATAACCACAATAACCCGGTGTGTAAAGGTCACGACCTATAACCACGATAACCCGGTGTGTAAAGGTCACGACCTATAACCACAATAACCCGGTGTGTAAAGGTCACGACCTATAACCACGATAACCCGGTGTGTAAAGGTCACGACCTATAACCACAATAACCCGGTGTGTAAAGGTCACGACCTATAACCACGATAACCCGGTGTGTGAAGGTCACGACGTATAAGCATGACAAACCGGCGTGTAAAGGTCACGACCTATAACCACAATAACCCGGTGTGTAAAGGTCACGACCTATAACCACAATAACCCGGTGTGTGAAGGTCACGACGTATAAGCATGACAAACCGGCGTGTAAAGGTCACGACCTATAACCACAATAACCCGGTGTGTAAAGGTCACGACCTATAACCACAATAACCCGGTGTGTAAAGGTCACGACCTATAACCACAATAACCCGGTGTGTAAAGGTCACGACCTATAACCACGATAACCCGGTGTGTGAAGGTCACGACGTATAAGCATGACAAACCGGCGTGTAAAGGTCATGACATATAACCACAATAACCCGGTGTGTAAAGGTCACGACCTATAACCACAATAACCCGGTGTGTAAAGGTCACGACCTATAACCACAATAACCCGGTGTGTAAAGGTCACGACCTATAACCACAATAACCCGGTGTGTGAAGGTCACGACGTATAAGCATGACAAACCGGCGTGTAAAGGTCATGACATATAACCATGATAACCCGGCGTGTGAAGGTCACGAGGTGTAACCATGAAAACCCGGTGTGTGAAGGTCACGACGTATAACCACGACAAACTGGCGTGTGAAGGCCACAACATATAACCATGACAACTCGGCATGTGAAGGTCACAACGTATAACCACGACAAACCAGCCTGTAAAGGTCATGCCGTAATGCCATGACAAACCGGTGACGGTCACAGTGTGAAGGTCAATTTTCAAACATCAGGAAAAACATTACAGGACTCCGGCACAATGATGGATCACTCCGAGTCGTCACACCCATCCAGATGCTCCATGGTTTTGTTCTGCACAAGATCTCAAACTGTGACCTCCTGTTTTCCTACAGTTATTCAAACCCTGTGGATTTGAATTGGATCCGCTGTGGAGCAGCCAAAAAGCACAACAAGGTGAGTTGTGGGTGAGCGTCATCCGCCAGGAGTAATTGAAGCCCTAATGCACAACTCACAGTCATCATCCAGACAAAGACACAGGCACAGATGGAGTGTGAGTCCGTGACGCCCGCCCCAGTGTGTCCAGCAGGGGTTAAACGTGGACACTAACGGCACGGCCAGTTTAAATATTACTCGGGCCTGTGATCTCTGTTCCGTTTGGACCCTGAGGAGGGACTCGCCGCTGCTTTTGTTTACTGGCTGAGAAACTAAACAGTTGAAGAGTCCTACACAACACCACAAATACGTCGCTGACAGTGATGCATCGCTAATGGCTAATCGTGTTTGGAGCTCTGATGCAAATGAAGCTTCGGTTATGCTCAGATGTGATGAGAGTGTCTCTGGGTGAAGGACGCATTCATCAAACGTGTTTGTTTACTCAGAGCAACTGTACACAAATTAAACTCTTCATTTACTCGTTGTTATTTAATTGTTCTTTACCCCGCGGTGAGTCCGCGCCGTCCAATCCCGTTCCCTCTGGTTGGTGCACTGCAAGAAGCAACAAGCAACACATCGGTAAAATACTTTAGGAATATGTATTTAGCAACAAACAAGGGAAACGTTTCACCTGGAACATCCTGCACGGCAGTTGAAACAGGACGACTCAAACTTCTAGCACTTTTACAACAAAGATGGTTCCAGATCTGCGTATGGATCCATGAGTTTGCCACAGCTGATGTCTCTGGAGTGTAAACCTCTGTCAAAGATCAAATCAAGTCAGGAAAGGTCTGAGAGCCACATATACGACACCACAGAACTGTCCTGGGTCCTGGACCACTAACCTCTCATTTGACACAAAGTTATTCCAGTGGGACCCAGTGATCTTCCAAAAAGACTTGGTACCAAAGACATTGCTTCATCACCTTAGGTCAGTGGTTAGACTTGAAGTCTTACAACCACACAGTAAGACAGGAAGCACCAGGACCCTAAACAATGGACCTTCAGATTCATCAAACACCTCTGACCTCATGACTCCATAAGATCTTCTCAGGAATCTCTGGACCTCAAAGGCCAAGGACCCAGAGACATGAACGTCACTACAAGTTCAACACTTTTCCGGGATACAGATACTTTCTGATGGCCGAGTCCAGGAAGTCACTGTAAACCTGGAACTTGGATCCAGGACCATCTCAAACCCAGACACTCTGATTCCTCACTCAGCTTTTCGTGTGTTGCAGTTGTGGTGTCCATTGATTCAACAAACATCACAGCATCGCCTACAAAGTCAAGATCAGTAAAACTTTCCAATGAAGGCACCGAAGATGCTGTTTTCCACAACCTGACCCAACACTCAGTCCAAGCATTGAACAGTGTGGGAGCCAGAGCCACATCCCTGTGGCACACCACTTTTTTGCAGGTATGAAACAGGAGGGACTAATCATCTGTACAGCATCCAGCCACTAGGGGGTGCTAAAGATGTGGTGGATTCAGTTTTCAGTAAGTGGCCGGTGGTTCCTATGGTTTACTCAGACACTGTGGACCTCTCATGTCAGTGATCGCCCCGATTTGCACAACATGTCAAGAAAAGACCAAATTCAAAGATGTTTTTTACAGCGTGCAGTCGCTGATGTTTTCATTTTCCAGCTTCCTCTCTGTCCCACATGATGGAGTCCTGTAATTCTGCTTTAATTGCACCAAACGCACCTGTGTGGTAAACAATGCTGCGCAATGAGAATTTAACGAGTGGGCAAACACCTCGATGTTTGAGGTGATTAGGCATTAACGAGCTTGTCTTTTAATTGCACACACTGTGCTTTGCCTTAATACCGCGCGCCAAGCAGCGCAGCTTCTGGGATGAAGCCCCGTTTTACAAAATGCACACAGTCGCTGGCACGCGGAGGACGCCGCCGCCATGTCCTTCAGCAGGAAGTCAAGTGAAGGCGGGCAATCAGTCATGATTAGCTTTAATCACTTCCTGTAATGAGAGTTCTGTCCCCCGACGACAAAAACGTCAGGAAACGGACGCTTGGACGAACAAATCTAATGGACATATTTCTGAAAAAAAAAAAAAAAATTGGAACACACAAACAATACAAACAATTCATGTCAGTGACGGATTGTTAACGGAAGCGGAAAGGTTCCTGTAAAAAAGTCCACGGGCTGAGCAGGAGAATAAACAGCACTTATAATCCACAAAAGTATGGTGGCCATCCAGGGTGGTAGCTGTAACCAGATAGAGGGCAAATTTAAAAATGTTCCAATCATATTGACAGCTATACCACATCACAAAGATTCCACAAAGGTATATTTTGGTCAGTCCATGACTGAATGTTATGCAGTTAGGGGGTAAAAACAAAAAAAATAGTGACAAAGGTCTGTATCAGTTTGTACAGGGGTCAAAAGCTGCTCCAATTTTAGTAAAACATGATGCAAATTATTGGTTGAGTTAACAGGGTTTTTAAAAGGAATATTTTGCACCATCTGTCACACTTAGTTATTGAGTTACAGGATAATGTCATAGGTCATAGAATCCAATGATGTCGACCTTGTTTGACCTTTACTTTGGAGACCAAATATTCATCATCAAAACTGTTTAAATTTGTTCAGCTGATATTTTCATCACTTTTACCCCTGTACAACCTGAAATTAACATTTGTCACCATTTTTGCTGTTTTCACTCCATAACTCCAAAACATTCACTCAGCGATAGTCCAAACTGTACCTTTTAGGAATCTTTATGATCAGACACATGATGTGGTATACTTTTCAATATGACTGGAGCAGCTTTAAAGTTTGACCTCTGCTGTCACCCTGGATGACCACCATACATTTCCACATGCACTCAGGCAGGACTGCGTAATGGACTGTAAGTGTTGTTTGGGTAAGTGGTACCGACGACCTGCTTGGCCCGTGGACTAATTCCTGTCCTGTGTGTTATTTCCATTCAGCTCTGATATGCTCATCAACAGCTAAATTAATAAAAAGAAAGTTTGTCAATGTCAAACCGTTTGTGGGTGTGACTGAAGTTGGTGAGAACACGTCTCCATCTCGATGAAGAGTTTTTGTTTTTTGTTCTTTCACAGGACGGGTCCTGTTAGTGACTACATAATGACTAACCAGGGAAGAAAATGAAATGTCAAGCAGCTAAAGAGGCCGATATTTTTCTCAGGAATTAATGAGCAAACCAAAGCTAAACGGAAAATCAATAGTAAACTTCATTAGGTGGACGTGACGCCTGCTGAATGCTAATGTCACCCACTGGAGATGTTCACCAAAGCAGCTTTATTTCATTATATCAGCTCCATCAATCTTCTGAAGTTCACCACCAAATATTAGAGATCTTCTGAACAGCACCCCCTGGAGGGATTCACTGAACCTGCACATCTTCGGAACTGGATGGAAACCAGAGCACACAAACAACATGGAAACTCCACACAGAGAAAGGAAATCAGGAAGTGAACCCACGGCCTTCCTGCTGTGAGGCAAACAACTGCTAACCACTAACTCACCATGTACATGATGAAGTAACATGAAACTTAAACCAAGCACTGTGCAAACACGATCGATTAAACTTTGAGGGTGATCTGGATCTGCCTCCAAGCTGAGCTTTCAGGAACACACTTTATGATGTCAGAAAGAGACCTGCAGCAACAATAAAAACAAGAAGACTTGAACCAGTAAACCTTTTGTCCAGTTCTGGTAAAAAAAAAAAAAAATCTTCATGGGAGGGTGCAGTCAGGTTTCCTGGTTCCTAGTGGGTACCTTGTACTTGTGACCGTGTAACCGACAAATTAGGTGACTGTTGGGGAGGTGATGGTCTAGTGGTTAAGCGTTGGGTTTGAGACCAGAGGATCTTCGGTTCAAACCCCAGCCTCACCAGAAAATCACTAAGGGCCCTTGGGCAAGGTCTTTAATCTCCAAGTTGCTCCGGCAGTGTAGTGAGCGCCTTTTATGACAGCAGCCTGACATCAGTGTGTGAGTGTGTTTGTGTGAATGGGTGAATGTGAGGCATCATTGTAAAGTGCTTTGCACTTCTGATGCACATGGAAAAAGTGCTATATAAATGCAGTCCATTTACTGTTGCCCTTGTGCCCAGTTTGGTTGGTTTGGGTCCATGGGGGCTAATGGACTGGATCCCCCAGTGATGCTTCAGCAGGCAGATGATCACAAACTGCTGTGCTGAGGTGGAGTTATGGGACACGGTTCTGACCATCAAGGCTACGTATGGACTCTCAGCCTCCAGGATAAGATGGGTCTCAGATCTGAAGAAGGTCCATGTGTGGTTCTGGTGTAGTCTGATCGATTGTGTTGACAAGGTCAGTCACTGACTTCTACCAAACTTAGAATGTGGATGAAGATTAACCTCAGAAATGGTCAAAGGTCAAGGAATTTGATTTCCAACCTGATTTGGACGAAACTGTTACACATAGTGTTACCTTCCCGCCTTCTTTCCCTGACCGCCCGCTGTGCTCGCTGCGCCTGTTTGCTGGAATCAAACGCATGAGGATGTAGTTGATATTAAACTGTCAGGATTGTTTTGTCTGTTGTTGTTGTTGTTTGTGATCTGAACACTTTGTTGTCTGTGGTGATGAACATAAACAGGAAGTCATAAAGACAACAAACGCGGTGTTGAGCAGACGAGACGTTAAAAACTGACACATTGATCAAAATTTGCACAAACATGTCCAAATGTTGTTGTTGTTGTCGTCAGCTAACATGTTTGTTTGTTTGTGTTCTGCATCAGATGTGGACGAGGACGACGCCTCCTCTGATGTGGTTCTGGGAGGTGAGCTCTCATCTTCTCATCACATCGTTTGTCTCTTCAAGCCTCATTGCTGCTTCTGCATACGATGAAACGGCGCCGCGAGAGCAAAACGACCACGAAAAGAAACGATGAACGTTTTGGAACAGAAGCTTTGAAAGTTCTTCATGTCGGCTTGAACTCAGAGGGGGGGGCGAGAGAGAGAGAGGGTGTGTGTGTGAGAGAGAGAGCGAGTGAGAGAGAGAGAGAGGGTGTGTGTGTGAGAGAGAGAGGGTGTGTGTGTGTGAGAGAGAGGGAGAGGGTGTGTGTGTGAGAGAGAGAGAGAGAGAGAGCGAGGGTGTGGTGAGAGAGGGTGTGAGAGAGAGAGAGAGAGAGAGAGAGGGAGGGGGGGTGAGAGAGAGAGAGGGGGAGAGAGGGTGTGTGTGTGAGAGAGAGAGCGAGCGAGAGAGAGAGAGAGGGTGTGTGTGTGAGAGAGAGAGGGTGTGTGTGTGTGAGAGAGAGGGAGAGGGTGTGTGTGTGAGAG
>NC_047116.1:5002198-5017284 GCF_902500255.1 Thalassophryne amazonica | reverse complement strand
CCAGGTGCACCAGATACACGTTTGTAGCCAGAAGCCCGTGTACATTCCTCCACTGGAGGTCCCCCGTGTGTTTGTCGACCGGGGGTTTGTACAGGCTTCGCCAGCACCCCACAGGAGACAAGGCAGCACCAAAAAACTCTGACCACTTCAACGCCGCCAACCCTGCCAAAGAGTGTAAGTGTGACACTTTGACACAGGTAAAATAGAGTGCTTTCTTGCTGATACTCTCAAACTCTCCCAAAACAGGTGTCCTGAAAGACAGGAGAGCCCCCTGCTCCTCCTGCCACGCCCCCACAGCAGGCGAGACAGTCAGAGAGGGGAACACGTACTCACATTCATCATCCCTCTGGTCAGACAGAGTACGGTTCTCAGCAAACGCTCTGTGGGGCCCTGGCAGGAAAGCACAAACCTCCTCCACCACACTGAGCAGCATCCTGGAGGACCGAACTCCCGCAGACTCTACCAGCCTCCCAACAGATGTGCGCAGTAGATGGCCCAATTTGGTGCACCCCACCTCCCTCAGGCGGGACCGCAGAGTGGCAGATAACAAACCAGGAGAGCTAACAAAGTCATTGAAGAAGAAAGGCTCCTCAAACAGCCACATCCCTGGTGTGCCTACATTGTCCCTGCGCACAAAGAGGACCTGCCATGCCTGGAGAACTGACTGGTAAAAAGCCGAGGTGCGCGTCCTGATGACATCCTGCCGATGTAGGATGAACAGATGTTTGTCATACCCAAGATCAGCCTCCCTCCTCAGCAGGACACGTGCTGTATCCTGCCAGCTCAATCCCAAGGTATACAACAATCTCTGAGCAGTCTGCAACCTGAAGGTCAACACCCGAGCAGAAATGTCCACCAGCCCCTGTCCTCCTTCATGAAGTGGCATGTACAACACAGCTCTGATCCAGTGATGGCCTGACCAGAAAAAGTCCACCAGTAACCGCTGCAACTGCTCATTAAGGTCCCGTGGTGGAGGGAGGACAGACGGTCTGTGCCACAGCGCCGAAGCGACAAAGCTATTAGTGACCAGAACCCGCCCCCTATAGGACATCTGGGGCAGCAACCATTGCCATTTGGACAGTCTGGCACACACCTTCTCCACCAAGCCCTCCCAATTCCTCCGACAATACCCATCCGTCCCCAGAAAGACACCCAGAAATTTCAAACCCTCCACTCCCCAGAAGATAGTTGAAAACCTGGCAAAACAAGGCCAGACAGCCTGGCTCTAAGGCGACACAAGAGTGGCTCAATGGCTAAAGAGTACAGCTGACCTGAGATGGGGAAGCCCTGTCTTATACCCCGGGTTATGGGGACTGGGCAGCTCAACCCTCCCCCAACCTTAACCAAACATGAAGCCCCATTATACAATACCCCAACAAATGAAATAAACCCCTCACCAAAGCCAAACACCCTCAAAGTGGAAAACAAAAACCTGTGATGACCCCAATCAAACGCCTTTTCCTGATCAAGTGACACAAACCCGCAAACCAAATCCCGAGTATTGCACAGATCAAACAAATCCCTCATCAAAAAAAGGTTGTCCATAATAGTTCTATCGGGCACACAATAAGACTGGTCCTTGTGAACAATAAAATTCAGGACTTTTTTCAACCTGTTCACCCGTACCTTAGGAAAAAAGTTTATTATCCACACAGAGAAGTGCAACCAGTCTCCAGTTCTGCAATAGAGTAAGATCCCCTTTCTTACGCAGGGGGGACAAAACAGCACGACGACAAGACGTGAGCAAGCAGCCTGTCGCAATGCTCTCCCGTAACATCTGCAGAAGATCAGCACAGAGAAAGCCCCAGAAGTGTTTATAAAAATCTACTGGAAGTCCGTCGATCCCCGGAGCTTTCCCAGATGCCATCTGCCGCACCGCCACTATCAGTTCATCCAGCATGATGGGGGAGTCCAAGGCCTCTCGCTCCGAGGCCACCAGCTGGGGGAGATCTCTCAGAAGGTCAGCGGCACAGGTCCCGTCACAGTCTACAGCACCGTAGAGAGCTGAGTAGAAGTCCCTCGCATGTCTCCGCATCTCTGCCAAATCACTCATCACCCATCCGTCAGGAAGGCGAAGACAGGTCATCACCTTCTGATGAGAGGTCCTCTTCTCCAGATTGAAGTAGAAGGAACTGGGTGCATCCATGTCCCTGATGTTCGCAAAGCGAGCCCTCACCATCGCTCTTTCACCCTCTCATGTAACAGGGCACCCAGCTCTGCCCTCTTCTCCTGCAGCAGGCCGTGCTGGTCGGAAGCCCCAGCTGTATGTAGGTTGGACTGAATGTTCATAATGTCCTTCTCCAGTGTTGCCATGGCTACCTTGACCCTAGCTGTGGAATAGGAAGTGTACTGTTGACACAAAACCCGAACCTGAGTTTTGCCGACCTCCCACCGCTGACTCACTGTCCCAAACGTCTCCTTCCTTCCCCTCCAGAAACTCCAAAAAGATTCAAAGAAATTACAAAACACCCTGTCGTGCAAAAGTTTGGTGTTGAATTTCCAGTAAGTGTTGATCCTTTGAGAGTGTGAGTGGAATATTTCTGTGGTGATGAGATGATGATCTGAAAAACCAACTGGCTGAATCAAAATCCTGCGTAATCTGTTCCTGAATGAGCATGACATATAAATCCGGTCAAGCCTGGCTGCAGACACCACCCCATTTGAAACCCGAACCCATGTGTACTGTCTGTCCTGTGGGTGTGTGACCCTCCATGTGTCCAATAAATCCACCTCACGTAAAAAACCAGCCAGTGAGGAAACCAACTGCAAATGTGGCTCCTCACCAACCCGATCCAGTGACATATCTACAGTACAATTAAAGTCACCCCCCAGCACAAAACAGTCACCAGGATCCTGTTGAACTGAAATGTCCCTCACCCATTTGAATAACACCACCCGCTGCGAGCCCTCATTGTGTCCGTAAATATTTATAAACACCATGGTCATTGACCTGAGCCCTGACCAACAGAACCCGACCCTGAACAATCTCAGTGGTGGATAAAACAGTGACGTCAAGGCGAGGCGAAAACAAAACTGCCACTCCAGCACTGACGTTGGAGCCATGACTCTGATAAAAACGTACCCTCCACCACCGAGCCCAGTCCACTTCATTATCTGTGTCAGAGTGAGTGTCCTGCAGGAACAACACATGCAACCCCTTTTGTTCAAAGTCAAAGTGAACTTTATTGTCCCTCCTGCCTAAGAAAGGAGATCTTACCCTATTGCAGAACTGGAGACCGGTTGCACTTCTACACAGAAGACTGAAATTGTGTTTCCCCAGACTCCAAATGTGCAGTAACAGAGGCTAAATTAGACATACAACTAAATATAGACTGGACATGAGACATCACTAGGACATAAACTGCAAATAATATCAGTAACAGAACAACAATCAGCACGACATATAGACAACAGTGAGCATACATTTCCAGGGCTGTCATAGTGTTTCAGAATGTAGTCGGTTAAGGTATGTTACTGGAGTGCAATAGTCCTGAGTACAACAATATAGGTGCAATGTGGCAAAAGTGCAGAGTGCAGAGTAGCAGCATGGAGGTGAATAAGTTTTTGTTTTTTGTACAAGTAATGTGCATAAATGTAGTTTGGTCTGTAGTGTGTGTGTGTGTGTGTTGGGGGGGTATGCTCTTGCTTTTGGGAGTGAGTTTAGCAGTCTGATGGCCTGTGGGAAAAAGCTGTTGCTGAGTCTGGTGGTCCTGACTGGGAGCTACTGCCAGTTGGAGCTACTGCTGTAGCGCTTGCCAGATGGTAGGAGGGTAAACAGTTTGTTTGAGGGGTGGGTGGGGTCTTTGATGATGTTGATGGCTCTTCTGTGGCAGTGGGATGGGTACAGGTCCTGTATGGATCGTTGGGCTGACCTTGTGATCTTCTCCACTGTTCTCACCACTCTCTGTAGCACTTTCTGGTCAGCAACATGGCAGCTGCCATACCAGACTGAGAGACTGCTGGTGAGGATGCTCTCAATGGTGCCCCTCTAGAAGGTGGTGAGTGCTGAAGGGGGGAAACTGGCTCTCCTCATCCTGCGTAGGAAGTAGAGGCGTTGCTGGGAAGTGGTGTTGGTTGTCCATGTCAGGTCATCAGTGATTTTGCACCCCCAGGAACTTGGTGCTTTTCACTGATTCCACAGCACTGCCATTGATGGTGAGAGGTGTGTGAGGCTTGTGATTCTTCCTGAAG
Source organism: Thalassophryne amazonica (assembly GCF_902500255.1). NCBI lineage: Eukaryota > Metazoa > Chordata > Actinopteri > Batrachoidiformes > Batrachoididae > Thalassophryne > Thalassophryne amazonica. The sequence continues at coordinate 5,013,093 of NC_047116.1, read as the reverse complement.
TCCACCATTATTTCCTTTGTTTTGTTGACATTGAGGTGCAGGTTGTTGATGTCACATCAGTTGATGAGATGGTGTACCTCCTCTCTGTATATGTATCTGTATCTGTATATGTCACCTCTCCTCTCTCTAGGTGAATACAACTTGCTGAACTTCAAACCGAGCATCAGAGTGCTGAGTCATTGCGTGACCGAACGCCGAACTGTTTACACAGAGACTGCTACCTGCTGCTTTGGACTCTGAACTAACAGTCTTTTTCAAGACTTTTTCAAGACTTTTTCACTTGTGCTTTTTCACTTCACCTGTGCTGCTCCACAGCATGTCTGGTGGATTTTTTATTTTATTTTATTTTTTAGCACCGTTGCCGTGCGTTACCTGTGCTGCTCCATGGCCTGTCTGGTGGATTTTTATTTTATTTTATTTTTTAGCACTCTTGCCGTGCGTTACCTGTGCTGCTCCATGGCCTGTCTGGTGGATTTTTATTTTATTTTTTAGCACTGTTGCCGTGCGTTACCTGTGCTGCTCCATGGCCTGTCTGGTGGATTTTTATTTTATTTTATTTTTTAGCACTGTTGCCGTGCGTTACCTGTGCTGCTCCACGGCCTGTCTGGTGGATTTTTATTTTATTTTATTTTTTAGCACTGTTGCCGTGCGTTACCTGTGCTGCTCCACGGCCTGTCTGGTGGATTTTTATTTTATTTTATTTTTTAGCACTGTTGCCGTGCGTTACCTGTGCTGCTCCACAGCCTGTCTGGTGGATTTTATTTTATTTTATTTTTTAGCACTCTTGCCGTGCGTTACCTGTGCTGCTCCACAGCCTGTCTGGTGGATTTTATTTTATTTTATTTTTTAGCACTCTTGCCGTGCGTTACCTGTGCTGCTCCATGGCCTGTCTGGTGGATTTTTATTTTATTTTATTTTTTAGCACTGTTGCCGTGCGTTACCTGTGCTGCTCCATGGCCTGTCTGGTGGATTTTTATTTTATTTTATTTTTTAGCACTGTTGCCGTGCGTTACCTGTGCTGCTCCACGGCCTGTCTGGTGGATTTTTATTTTATTTTATTTTTTAGCACTGTTGCCGTGCGTTACCTGTGCTGCTCCACGGCCTGTCTGGTGGATTTTATTTTATTTTATTTTTTAGCACTGTTGCCGTGCGTTACCTGTGCTGCTCCATGGCCTGTCTGGTGGATTTTTATTTTATTTTATTTTTTAGCACTGTTGCCGTGCGTTACCTGTGCTGCTCCATGGCCTGTCTGGTGGATTTTTATTTTATTTTATTTTTTAGCACTGTTGCCGTGCGTTACCTGTGCTGCTCCATGGCCTGTCTGGTGGATTTTTATTTTATTTTATTTTTTAGCACTGTTGCCGTGCGTTACCTGTGCTGCTCCACAGCCTGTCTGGTGGATTTTATTTTATTTTATTTTTTAGCACTCTTGCCGTGCGTTACCTGTGCTGCTCCACAGCCTGTCTGGTGGATTTTATTTTATTTTATTTTTTAGCACTCTTGCCGTGCGTTACCTGTGCTGCTCCATGGCCTGTCTGGTGGATTTTTATTTTATTTTATTTTTTAGCACTGTTGCCGTGCGTTACCTGTGCTGCTCCATGGCCTGTCTGGTGGATTTTTATTTTATTTTATTTTTTAGCACTGTTGCCGTGCGTTACCTGTGCTGCTCCATGGCCTGTCTGGTGGATTTTTATTTTATTTTATTTTTTAGCACTCTTGCCGTGCGTTACCTGTGCTGCTCCATGGCCTGTCTGGTGGATTTTTATTTTATTTTATTTTTTAGCACTGTTGCCGTGCGTTACCTGTGCTGCTCCACGGCCTGTCTGGTGGATTTTTATTTTATTTTATTTTTTAGCACTGTTGCCGTGCGTTACCTGTGCTGCTCCACGGCCTGTCTGGTGGATTTTATTTTATTTTATTTTTTAGCACTGTTGCCGTGCGTTACCTGTGCTGCTCCATGGCCTGTCTGGTGGATTTTTATTTTATTTATTTTTTAGCACTGTTGCCGTGCGTTACCTGTGCTGCTCCATGGCCTGTCTGGTGGATTTTTATTTTATTTTATTTTTTAGCACTGTTGCCGTGCGTTACCTGTGCTGCTCCATGGCCTGTCTGGTGGATTTTTATTTTATTTTATTTTTTAGCACTCTTGCCGTGCGTTACCTGTGCTGCTCCATGGCCTGTCTGGTGGATTTTTATTTTATTTTATTTTTTAGCACTCTTGCCGTGCGTTACCTGTGCTGCTCCATGGCCTGTCTGGTGGATTTTATTTTATTTTATTTTTTAGCACTCTTGCCTTGCGTTACCTGTGCTGCTTCTTGGCCTGTCTGGTGGATTTTTATTTTATTTTTTAGCACTCTTGCCGTGCGTTACCTGTGCTGCTTCTTGGCCTGTCTGGTGGATTTTTATTTTATTTTATTTTTTAGCACTGTTGCCGTGCGTTACCTGTGCTGCTCCATGGCCTGTCTGGTGGATTTTTATTTTATTTTATTTTTTAGCACTGTTGCCGTGCGTTACCTGTGCTGCTCCACAGCCTGTCTGGTGGATTTTATTTTATTTTATTTTTTAGCACTGTTGCCGTGCGTTACCTGTGCTGCTCCATGGCCTGTCTGGTGGATTTTATTTATTTATTTTTTAGCACTGTTGCCATGCGTTACCTGTGCTGCTCCATGGCCTGTCTGGTGGATTTTTATTTTATTTTATTTTTTAGCACTCTTGCCGTGCGTTACCTGTGCTGCTCCATGGCCTGTCTGGTGGATTTTTATTTTATTTTATTTTTTAGCACTCTTGCCGTGCGTTACCTGTGCTGCTCCATGGCCTGTCTGGTGGATTTTTATTTTATTTTATTTTTTAGCACTGTTGCCGTGCGTTACCTGTGCTGCTCCATGGCCTGTCTGGTGGATTTTTATTTTATTTTATTTTTTAGCACTCTTGCCGTGCGTTACCTGTGCTGCTTCATGGCCTGTCTGGTGCCTTAACTAAAGCACTCCTTCTGCTGAATCACCTCTGGATTATTTGCACATTATTCACTTTGCGTGTTTTTAGGAATCCGCTAGCTTAGCGTAGCTACTAGCTCTTAGCCGATTTAGCATGGCGGCTTCTCCTGTCTCTCCCGCTCTTTTCTGCTCTGGGTGTGAAATGTTTAGTTATTCCTCGGCCTCCTTTAGCAGTAACGGTACTTGTAATAAGTGTAGCTTATTCGTAGCTTTGGAGGCCAGGCTGGGCGAATTGGAGACTTGGCTCCGCACCGTGGAAAATTCTACAGCTAGCCAGGCCCCTGTGGTCGGTGCGGACCAAGGTAGCTTAGCCGCCGTTAGTTCCCCCCTGGCAGATCCCGAGCAGTCGGGAAAGCAGGCTGACTGGGTGACTGTGAGGAGGAAGCGTAGCCCTAAACAGAAGCCCCGTGTACACCGCCAACCCGTTCACATCTCTAACTTTGAAATTGCTGGCTAAGGCTAAGCGTAAATTTGGTAAGATTGTAATTCACGTCGGCAGTAATGACACTCGGTTACGCCAATCGGAGGTCACTAAAATTAACATTAAATCGGTGTGTAACTTTGCAAAAACAATGTCGGACTCTGTAGTTTTCTCTGGGCCCCTCCCCAATCGGACCGGGAGTGACATGTTTAGCCGCATGTTCTCCTTGAATTGCTGGCTGTCTGAGTGGTGTCCAAAAAATGAGGTGGGCTTCATAGATAATTGGCAAAGCTTCTGGGGAAAACCTGGTCTTGTTAGGAGAGACGGCATCCATCCCACTTTGGATGGAGCAGCTCTCATTTCTAGAAATCTGGCCAATTTTCTTAAATCCTCCAAACTGTGACTGTCCAGGGTTGGGACTAGGAGGCAGAGTTGTGGTCTTACACACCTCTCTGCAGCTTCTCTCCCCCTGCCATCCCCTCATTACCCCATCCCCGTAGAGACGGTGCCTGCTCCCAGACCACCAATAACCAGCAAAAATCTATTTAAGCATAAAAATTCAAAAAGAAAAAATAATATAGCACCTTCAATTGCACCACAGACTAAAACAGTTAAATGTGGTCTATTAAACATTAGGTCTCTCTCTTCTAAGTCCCTGTTGGTAAATGATATAATAATTGATCAACATATTGATTTATTCTGCCTAACAGAAACCTGGTTACAGCAGGATGAATATGTTAGTTTAAATGAGTCAACAGCCCCGAGTCACACTAACTGTCAGAATGCTCGTAGCACGGGCCGAGGCGGAGGATTAGCAGCAATCTTCCATTCCAGCTTATTAATTAATCAAAAACCCAGACAGATCTTTAATTCATTTGAAAGTTTGTCTCTTAGTCTTGTCCATCCAAATTGGAAGTCCCAAAAACCAGTTTTATTTGTTATTATCTATCGTCCACCTGGTCATTACTGTGAGTTTCTCTGTGAATTTTCAGACCTTTTGTCTGACTTAGTGCTTATCTCAGATAAGATAATTATAGTGGGCGATTTTAACATCCACACAGATGCTGAGAATGACAGCCTCAACACTGCATTTAATCTATTATTTGACTCTATTGGCTTTGCTCAAAAAGTAAATGAGTCCACCCACCACTTTAATCATATCTTAGATCTTGTTCTGACTTATGGAATGGAAATAGAAGACTTAACAGTATTCCCTGAAAACTCCCTTCTGTCTGATCATTTCTTAATAACATTTACATTTACTCTGATGGACTACCCAGCAGTGGGGAATACGTTTCATTACACTAGAAGTCTTTCAGAAAGCGCTGTAACTAGGTTTAAGGATATGATTCCTTCTTTATGTTCTCTAATGCCATATACCAACACAGTGCAGAGTAGCTACCTAAACTCTGTAAGGGAGATAGAGTATCTCGTCAATAGTTTTACATCCTCATTGAAGACAACTTTGGATGCTGTAGCTCCTCTGAAAAAGAGAGCTTTAAATCAGAAGTGTCTGACTCCGTGGTATAACTCACAAACTCATAGCTTAAAGCAGATAACCCGTAAGTTGGAGAGGAAATGGCGTCTCACTAATTTAGAAGATCTTCACTTAGCCTGGAAAAAGAGTCTGTTGCTCTATAAAAAAGCCCTCCGTAAAGCTAGGACATCTTTCTACTCATCACTAATTGAAGAAAATAAGAACAACCCCAGGTTTCTTTTCAGCACTGCAGCCAGGCTGACAAAGAGTCAGAGCTCTATTGAGCTGAGTATTCCATTAACTTTAACTAGTAATGACTTCATGACTTTCTTTGCTAACAAAATTTTAACCATTAGAGAAAAAATTACTCATAACCATCCCAAAGACGTATCGTTATCTTTGGCTGCTCTCAGTGATGCCGGTATTTGGTTAGACTCTTTCTCTCCGATTGTTCTGTCTGAGTTATTTTCATTAGTTACTTCATCCAAACCATCAACATGTTTATTAGACCCCATTCCTGCCAGGCTGCTCAAGGAAGCCCTACCATTATTTAATGCTTCGATCTTAAATATGATCAATCTATCTTTGTTAGTTGCCTATGTACCACAGGCTTTTAAGGTGGCAGTAATTAAACCATTACTTAAAAAGCCATCACTTGACCCAGCTATCTTAGCTAATTATAGGCCAATCTCCAACCTTCCTTTTCTCTCAAAAATTCTTGAAAGGGTAGTTGTAAAACAGCTAACTGATCATCTGCAGAGGAATGGTCTATTTGAAGAGTTTCAGTCAGGTTTTAGAATTCATCATAGTACAGAAACAGCATTAGTGAAGGTTACAAATGATCTTCTTATGGCCTCGGACAGTGGACTCATCTCTGTGCTTGTTCTGTTAGACCTCAGTGCTGCTTTTGATACTGTTGATCATAAAATTTTATTACAGAGATTAGAGCATGTCATAGGTATTAAAGGCACTGCACTGCGGTGGTTTGAATCATATTTGTCTAATAGATTACAGTTTGTTCATGTAAATGGGGAATCTTCTTCACAGACTAAAGTTAATTATGGAGTTCCACAAGGTTCTGTGCTAGGACCAATTTTATTCACTTTATACATGCTTCCCTTAGGCAGTATTATTAGACGGTATTGCTTAAATTTTCATTGTTACGCAGATGATACCCAGCTTTATCTATCCATGAAGCCAGAGGATACACACCAATTAGCTAAACTGCAGGATTGTCTTACAGACATAAAGACATGGATGACCTCTAATTTCCTGCTTTTAAACTCAGATAAAACTGAAGTTATTGTACTTGGCCCCACAAATCTTAGAAACATGGTGTCTAACCAGATCCTTACTCTGGATGGCATTACCCTGACCTCTAGTAATACTGTGAGAAATCTTGGAGTCATTTTTGATCAGGATATGTCATTCAAAGCGCATATTAAACAAATATGTAGGACTGCTTTTTTGCATTTACGCAATATCTCTAAAATCAGAAAGGTCTTGTCTCAGAGTGATGCTGAAAAACTAATTCATGCATTTATTTCCTCTAGGCTGGACTATTGTAATTCATTATTATCAGGTTGTCCTAAAAGTTCCCTAAAAAGCCTTCAGTTAATTCAAAATGCTGCAGCTAGAGTACTGACGGGGACTAGAAGGAGAGAGCATATCTCACCCATATTGGCCTCTCTTCATTGGCTTCCTGTTAATTCTAGAATAGAATTTAAAATTCTTCTTCTTACTTATAAGGTTTTGAATAATCAGGTCCCATCTTATCTTAGGGACCTCGTAGTACCATATCACCCCATTAGAGCGCTTCGCTCTCAGACTGCAGGCTTACTTGTAGTTCCTAGGGTTTGTAAGAGTAGAATGTAAGAGTAGAATGGGAGGCAGAGCCTTCAGCTTTCAGGCTCCTCTCCTGTGGAACCAGCTCCCAATTCAGATCAGGGAGACAGACACCCTCTCTACTTTTAAGATTAGGCTTAAAACTTTCCTTTTTGCTAAAGCTTATAGTTAGGGCTGGATCAGGTGACCCTGAACCATCCCTTAGTTATGCTGCTATAGACGTAGACTGCTGGGGGGTTCCCATGATGCACTGTTTCTTTCTCTTTTTGCGCTGTATGCACCACTCTGCATTTAATCATTAGTGATCGATCTCTGCTCCCCTCCACAGCATGTCTTTTTCCTGGTTCGCTCCCTCAGCCCCAACCAGTCCCAGCAGAAGACTGCCCCTCCCTGAGCCTGGAGGTTTCTTCCTGTTAAAAGGGAGTTTTTCCTTCCCACTGTAGCCAAGTGCTTGCTCACAGGGGGTCGTTTTGACCGTTGGGGTTTTACATAATTGTTGTATGGCCTTGCCTTACAATATAAAGCGCCTTGGGGCAACTGTTTGTTGTGATTTGGCGCTATATAAAAAAAAAATTTGATTGATTGATTGATTGTAGGCTGAGTCGTCATCGTTGCTGATGAGGCCCACTACTGCTGTGTCATCTGCAAACTTGATGATGTGGTCTGAGTTGTGTCTGGCACAACAGTCATGGGTCATCAGGGTGAACAGCAGAGGGCTCAACACACATCCCTGGGGGACCCCTGTGTTGATGATGTGGTCTGTGAGGAGTTTTTGCCCACTCTTACTGTCTGAGGTCTTTTGGTGAGAAAGTCCAGTAGCCAGTTGCAGAGTGGGGTGCTGATGCCTATAGCACTCAGTTTGTTCACCAGGTGTTGTGGGATGACTGTGTTGAAGGCAGAGCTGAAGTCAATGAACAGCATCCGCACATAGCTGTCTTTGTTCTCCAGATGAGCCAGGCTGAGGTGAAGTGCTGCTGCCATGACATCATCAGTAGAGCGCTTGGGACGGTACGCAAACTGGAATGGGTCAAGAGTGGCAGATAGGCTGGATGTTATGTGAGCCTTGACCAGCCTTTGAAAGCACTTCATCACAATGGGAGTGAGTGCTATGGGCCGGTAGTCATTCAGGGTTGTTGCTGGGGATTTCTTGGGTAGCGGTATGATGGTGGCAGCTTTGAAGCATTCTGGTATGATGGCCTGGCTCAGAGAGATGTTGAAGATATCGGTGAGAACATCTGTGAGTGAGTCAGCACAGTCTCTAAGCACACGCCCAGGTATATTGTCAGTGCCGGCAGCCTTCCTGGGGTTCACCTTTGCAAGGGCCCTCCGCACATCAGCCGGGTCCAGTTGAAGTGTTGCATTGTCCAAGCAGTGAGGGGCTTTTGTTGGAGTGGTGGTGTTGTTTTCTTCAAACAGCTCAGAGACCAAAGCCCTCCTCCGGCCGTCCCTGCCACCGTTCATGTTCAAAGAGCCCACTTTCAGATGCTGCATATGGACTGAGTGGAGAGAGAATAGAGAGAAAGACAGACAGAGAAGACAGAACACCCAGTGAGACACACTCAGACTCTATCTGGTGGATTTACGACCCCTGCGACCTAACCCCTGCTTGGACAGAGATTCCTTCCCCAAAGCAGTGATATGTTTCCTGAGTCTATACCGCTTCTTCTCATCCAGCAGGTCCAAGCCAACGAGCCTCCTCAACACTTTAACAGATTTCACAAATTTCCCCGTGTCGGGAAAATAATCTGCAACTTTAACTGATTTACCAAATGAATCATCCAGGAAACTGTTGATGTCCAGCAGCATGTACAGATCACCGCTGTGAGAGAAGGAACCGGTGGTGGACATGCTGGAGTCCAAATCATAATCCATGTTGTCATCATTAATGCTTTGACTCAGTGGGGGTTTGTGGTCTGCTGGGCCCGGTGTCTCCCCGTCAGCCTGTACACCCTGTCCAACAGTGACCGAGGACTCACCCGCAGCAGAAACATCAGCGTCGACCACAGAAGGAGAGGCAGAAACATCAACTGGACCGACCTCAGAACCGTCAGTCACCACAGCATCAATCAACCCAGAATGTTCAGATGTCAGCTCATCAGCAGTTACACTGACAGCTTCAGTCTCAGAGACACCCTGTTGTGGACAAACGGGCTCCTCCTGCACGCTGGGCCCCTCCACCGGACCAGACACTGACACTGGGTCCCCGAGGCCGAAGGCCCCGGAACCGGACCAGACACCAACACTGGGTCTCCGAGCCCAGACACCGAAGGCCCCGGAACCGTATCCAGGGCCGCCGACACCGATGTCCCAGACACATCACGTTTGTGTGGACACGCGAGATGTTTGTGGCCGACGTCCCCACATTCAAAACACTTCATGCTTGGCATAAACCATGTAAAAAGATCTTCATGTTTGACTCTGAAGGACACGTCCAGAGTCTGGGTCGGACAGTTCAGGAACATGAACACCTGACGATGGAAGGACTGAACGTGGTGAAGTTTCTCGCTCTCACAGCCCAGTCCGATCGTCTTAAAACTGCTGGCAAACTTACCGAACCTCTGCAGCTCCCGACTGAGAGCCTCATTTGAAACAAACGGAGGAACCCCAGAAATAATGATTTTAGTGGATGGAGCGTAAAGAGGAGAAGCCTGCAGGTAAGAATCATTCAGATAAACCACACTTTCAACGAGCCGAGCAGAGAAACGCTCCTCCGACGGAAAAACCACCACAGCTCTGTTCATCCTGGACGCAAACGTTAAGTTCTCATGTCCAACCTGCTCGCCCACAGCCAGGAGGACATCCTCCACAGACACAGCCGGGTCAGGGACCACCCTCACCCCGTGATGGAGCAACAACAAACCAACCGAAAATGAACAAAAACACCAAAAAGGAAGAAAAAACACCACCTCACCTGAACTGCGCCACACTCTCACCTGCAACCCTCACTCACGCCCAAACTCCCAGCATGCACCAGAGAGAGAGAGAGAGAGAGAGAGAGAGAGAGAAAGAGAGTGAGGTTTGATTGAGCGCGTAAGTGAACAAAACTCAAACCTCTGGTGTGTGTGTGTGTGTGTGTGTGTGTGTCTGTGATTGTCATGTCTTCCAGCGTTGCACACGTGCCTAGTCCAGCAGAGTCTTTCTGTTTCAGGATGTTTTTGCTCAGACGCCTCATTTATCACTTTGTCTTTTTTTTTTCCTAGTTGTCATCACCGCCATTGTCTTGCTGCTGATTGTCCTGATCATCGTCCTGATTGGCTACATGTACAGACATAAGGGCACGTACCGCACCAACGAGGGCAAAGGCATCGAACTGGCCCTGAGCGAGGATGCGGCGCTGCATGGCGACCGCGCCCTGAGGGACACCGTGGATGACAGCAGGAAGGAGTACTTCATCTGAGCGCGTCATGACGATCATGTATCACGTGAGATATTGATGAACTGTGCCGCAGAAAAATGACATATACTTCCCAACCTTCAAATTAGCTGACTGGCCCCGGCCGTGATGCGGCGCTCACATGTGGCAGTTTACTTTTATGTTTTTAACAGCACAAGTTTAAAAATGGGCGAATGTTTCCTGATGAGTGCAGAATCCAACAATGGACTTGTTTTCCTGACAGCTCGGAGCTAACGATCCAAGCTAGCTCAGAGAAGTGGTGTCGCGACTGAGCTAGGCTAGCTTGCTAGCACAGCTGTTCATCAGATAAGTTCAACTACGTGAAGTAAACATACGTGTCCGAAATGTTGTCTAACTACAAAGTGGAATCTCTGCCGACCAGTTTTTGTGAAAGTTTATATTTTGAGGCGATGCTCCTAGCGAACGGTAAGTGCTGCCGCTGTGGGCGTTGTTTGTTGCTGCGTCTGAAACGCTGCGTTAGCAGAAATGAATGTAAGTTTTGAGCGCCACATGTTTGATGCACAAAAAGCAAAAAACAAAAAAAAGGTACTGAGGTGTTGAACAAATATATTGCATTAAAACAATGATGAGAAATTTGAGCTTCAGTTGGTCTGACGGCACTCAGGAGACTCGAGCCAAGATTTGATTCTTGATGAAGCTGTGTCACTGTTGAGGCTTCAGACACATGTTGCTCTGTGCTCAGTGTCTCTAATCACAGCCACAGCAGCCCGTCACTCCTGCAGAGTTGTCTGGGTGTCTTGGTGA